>NW_018241165.1:107339-180687 GCF_001263595.1 Phalaenopsis equestris
AAGTGAAAAGATCATCACCACTTCTTTAACATTCTCATGGCACAACCAATTCAAATCACCATTTCACAAAATCTCAAGACAAGGAGAAAGACAGAGAAAACTACTCAGAACTCATGAAGAAGATGCGACAAAACTTGGAATTTATATATAAAATCAAAGTCATACAAACTTCAATAAGTTAATACCACTTATCTCTAATTCCTCTCTAAGCAAACTCCTCAAAGTTCCTCTGAATCTCTTCCTTTCTTTACAACACACAGAATTCTCCTTCAAAGCGATAAGGAGGAAGAAATCTCTCACTTTCCTTCCACTCTTACAATCTCTCAAAGAATTCCTCACAATACTAACCCTAAATTACACTCTCTACACTCTAATGGACACACGTGGACACCCCCCCTCTCGGCCTCCAGATTATTTCTTTTAAAGTTGTAAAAGAGTTTTCAAGAGTTGCCCAAGCGTCCCTTAAAAAATCATCCATATTCAATGCATCTTTTGAGAGAACTGACATGCTCGCCGTCCGCCGCCTATCGATGGCCTCGATGGCGCCGTTGGTGGCCTTCTAGAATATTTAATTCTGGACTCTCGGGAAAAACCAGTCGTCGGTGCCGTCGAGCTCGCCGTCAGAGCCCAAGATCAAACCTTCATATTTTGGACCTTTTTGCTCCAAATTTGCTCCTTTTTGCATCTTTTTGCTCCAATGACCATAATTCAACATACCTGCAACAAAACATAAAAAATACCTTTCTTTGAAGTGTATTATCATCCAAATCAGTGTAAAATAGGTATGAAAATGTCAACATATTTTCTTTTGGTTTACAGTGGCTGCTTCTACTGAACCACTGATGTACTAGGATATTATCCATGATAATGTGTCCTTTTGGTATGAGGACTGGTTAGGGCATGGCCCTTTAGCTGATTTTGATGGTGGCCCTTATGATATTACTTTGAAGGTTAATGAGCTTTGGAATAATGAGAATTAGAATGTTTTGAAGCTTTCTAACTTGCTTAATAAATTAGATGATGATTTTATTAACAAGATTCCTACTAATAAAAATGTTGATGATATTCCTAAAATGAAGATGAAAAGTGGTGTTTCTATGGTTAAAACCTTTGCTAATTCTTTTCAAAAATTTCAGGGCACTAATCTCAAATGGCTATGGAACAAGTGGGTTACTCCTTCTTGATTCTTTTTCATGTAGTGAGTTTTTAATAAGAACATATCTACGGATGATATTTTAAAACTCAATGGTTTACTCCTTCCTTCTTGTTGCTTACTTTTCCATAAAAATGAGGAGACTCTTATGCATATTTTTTGCAATTGTTGTTTTGCTCAAATGGTGTGGGAAAAAATTGGTAATATTTTTTGTATCCATATGAATCGTCCAAATAAGGCATGGAATTCCATTGATACTATATGTGAGGTTTGAAAGAAGCCAGAGCAACCTTTCTTGGCTATTATTCCTATTATGGTTTTTATGGTTTACTCACAACAATTCTAAACATGAGGGTACTGAGCCTAGCATTAGTACTACTTGTAGTTGGACTACTGGTCTATTTCAAACTTATTAATTGTCATGAATTCTCTCCTACTACTGGTACATGGCTGGGCAGCTGGTTTCATAATTTGCATACTCAAATGTCTTTTACTATTTGAAATAATGTTGTTATCTCTATATGGTTAAAGTTGGTTGCTCTTTATTCTAAATTTAACATTGATCACAATTGGAAAGATAAGCAGGAGGGCATTGGAGGAGTGTGTTGTGACTGTTATGGAATGGTTTTATGTTGGTTTATTGCTCCTTCTATGCTTATATCTCCTCTCATTGTTGAAGATGATGTTGTTTTTTTAGTCTTCTGTTAGTTGTGTAGTTAAATTGGAAGCATATTGTTAATGAAATGGATGCTTTAGTATTGTGGAGTTATTGCACGGATTTCACTAATGTGCATTGGAGTATTTTAATTCAATTGAAGCATATACATGCTCTTATCAAGAAATTCACAGTTCGATGGTCTTATATTGACCTGACCCACAATTATGCTGATATTTATGCTCCTTAATATGCAGAAAACTTGACCCAAATTATATTTAGCGTCCAGTGAGAATCAAATGTAAAATGATTAAAGAAATATTTTTCTCACTATGGGTGCTACGCAAGTGTAAGTATCATTTCAAGTAATATAGAGTTTTCTTTAAAAACCCTAGTATCGATCCCATGAGGAAGCCGACAACAGGTAAACAATAAAATGAAATACAAGAGTTTTGACTTTAAGAAAACTTCACTTAAGATTGCAATAACTATCTGAAGATGAAAATTAAGTTCACTAAATTCTACAATATGTAAATAAAAGTAAATGTAATTCTTAAACAATATATATAAAGAGACTTTCTCCTTGCCGATAATTCATAATTCGTTAAGGATTTCAAAATTTGTATAGAAACTTAAAAGTGGTATTGTGACAAATAGGAGCATACCTATTTCCTTACATTCTTTCAAGTTGTGCAAAAAATATTAGCTAATCTAAAGTTGATGTCGACATATATAGTAGTGTTGGGTAGGTTTTAGTCCCTCACTCCTACATTACCCACTGTGCCCACTCTACAAGACCTACCAGTGACCCTTAGTTCCAGTCTCTAAACCAAATTGATAAAAGAATCTAACCAATCACTGTAGAAACATCAATTTTATGCCTAATGCAGCTATCTTCTTATTTATTTGCAGCCCTTTAGACGATAGTGGCTACTCTTTCAAAGGTAGAATGCAATACTTACAAGTCAATAAATCTTAGCCCTTTTGGATCTATAAGTTCATCACATATTTTAACAATACAAGTGACCGATTTATAAAGTAAATGAAAGATTGGTAAAAATATCATCACAATTTTTAGGAATACAAGATGTTCTAAACAAAATAAAAAATCACTTACTTAATTACTTCATATTGCAAGGAGAAAGAAAATAAAACTACTCATGAAGCATGGGGATAACAAAGCAAAACAAATTTATAAAACTTCAATCTAAAGTATAAAACTTAAGAATAAAGATACAAATACATATCTAGAATGTTCCCCCAAGCACTCCTTTGAAGTTCTCTGACTTCTTTGACTCTTACAACACTTATAAGACTCACAAACTCTAGAAATAATAAAAACTCATGAAGAAAGCTTCTCACACACTCAAGACACTCTCACACTATGAGATTATCTAAATCTAACCACCTAGCCCTTTGAAATTAATCCATATTTATAGAGCATAAAAAATGACCAAGGGTTGCTTCAGACATCTCTTAAAAATTTGGCCTCATTCAATGAATCTTCTAGAAAGTAAATGTGGCGCCTAAGTGCCCAACTGTCTCGCCTAGGTGCCAGCCAAATTCTGCATCTGGTGCCTAGGGGCCAATTCAGCTGGGTTGGTACTTTTTTTTTAGCTCATTATTGCTCCTTTTTAATATTAAACTCATTTTTTTATACCTCCAACCAAAAACATTAAAATACCTTTCATTAAAACATAATATCCTAAAAAATTGAGCATAAAATGTACATAAAAAATAGTTAATTCTAAGGTGGATCAATTCCCCTAAACTTAAACGTTACTTGTCCTCAAGTAACCTTATGTAAGTGAGTTTTTCTTAAAGATTTATATAGTTTTTGTTTTATAAATGTAATAGTGAAACTATAATAAGTTTTTTAATAACATATATTAAAACTAGAATGTAAGAATATTTAGTAATCAAGTTTAAGAATTCTGATTTCCTATTTATTTCAAGAATAATTTTCATTTCTCATATTAAAGAGGCTTAAGAAAATTACATGAAAATGAATATCATGATAACTTTATTAGTAAAGATGCTAATAATTCATAAAAAAGTTAAAAAATGTAATTAAGTCCTTTTCCTTAAGATGTTTAAGTGAAACTAAATTTTGATTAGACATCTCCTCAAGCTTCCCCTCACATTTATTATTATTTTCTTTTATTTTTCAGGATCATTTTCAATCCTTTTTTTAACATGCGAGGATTACTTTATCTGGATAGCCTTTAATGATTTTGAACCCAGTATCCTCTTCTTGAAGTTAAAATATTTTTAGATTTCCTTACTTGATAAATGTGTATTAGACTTGAAAATTTTTTTTCATAAAGTTTCAATTCTTTCTTTTCAAATAAAAATCCAAGATCTTTAACATTCCCAAAATACAATTTTCTTTACTTTAAATAGGAAAAACAAAATTTTATACTTTTATATTAAATATCTTAAATCCAGAATAAATCTTATTATTAAAAAATTTTGCTTAAGTTTAATAAATTATTTATAAAATAAAAAATATAATTATCTCAAGCTAACTCCACATACCAAAAAATTATATTAAAATAATTTTTTAAAATATATTTTACTTAGGATAAATAAGGTTTAGTTTTAAAAAATTTTTTCCCTTCCCCAAACTTAAATTTTAAATTAGTTTAAGATAGTTAAATATATAATAAGCATGAAGAAAGAGAAAAATTTTAAAATTTGAACTGGAGACAGTACAAGTACATTTAATAAAAACAAGTGCAAAGTAGTTGACAATTTAAACTAAAATTAGATATATCATAAAAAATTACAATGTAAAAGAACTACTCTAACACACATCCAATTCTAAGAAAAAGAGTAACAAAGGTGGCAGTGAAAATAAAAGTACAGAGCAATAAAACAAACATAAGCAATCCAACATAAGATAGATCTAGAAATCATCACTGCTACAGAATAGAAAACAAATCTAATTTTCATCTTCCTCATCCTCATCATCATCATAATCAAAGGGAAATCTTCATTCTTAGATTTGCAATTCTCAAATGGAGTAAATTGAGGACATGTAGGAAATTCAACTGTATGGTCTCCCTTTATGAATTTCACCATTGCCTCATCATAATAAGCATCATAGTCTCTCTTCCTTTTAACAAAATCTGCCATATGATCAAACTTGTGGTCCATATCTTCCATACGACACTGCATCAAGAACATATCATTCTGGTGTTCCAAATATCTTTCACTCAATACATCTCAAAATCCAGATGGAGGCTCAATAGCAGTGGAAGTAGAAGGTCTAGAAGTAGAAGGCATAGAAGTGGAGGCAGAAGGTGCACCTTGAACTCCATCTTTAGGTCATCCATATATATCAAAATTAGCCTTTCCAATTGGCTTGAGTGGCTTCAACTGCTCTTCCCAATGTTCAAACTTAACTCTAGAGTCTTCACAAAGAGTAAATATCAAAGATGGAAATCCATGACTTGAAGTCGCACTAGCTCTCACAGAAGAACTAATAGCATCATAAGTAAGAGCACCCACATTTATAGGCTTTCTTTCTTGAATGCAATAATTTAAAATAGCTCTTTCTCTAGTCACTTCACTTAAATGATTCGAAGGAAGGAGGAAGGAAGAGATAAAATAATGTCATGCCTTTGAAGTGGAGTTGAGCTTGAAAAAAGAAAAATTTACCTTTTAATCATTTCAAATCTTTCAGGCTTCCACGACCATCAATCAAATATGCCACGATAGGATCCAAATTTGACTCAGATGGAATGAATTCTAAATAGAAACAATCAACCTAAGGTAGAAGATGATGCACCTAAAATATATAGTATTTATGTACACATTTTTATACCTATTTTTGAGATATTGCGCTTTAATGGAAGGTATTTGTGTGTTTTTCTTTCAGGTGCAATCAAATGGATTAAAAATTGTAAAAAGAGTGAAAACGGATCACATTTAGAGCAAAAAAGGAGTGAAAAAAAATTATGGCACCTAAGCGCCCTAACTGGTGCTTATGTGCAAGTAAAACCGAGAAAACCGCACCAGAAGTAGTTACTTGATGATTTAATGAACTTGGACAAATTTTTGAAGACATTTTTGAATCAACCCCTGGTGAAAACATGAGAAATAGTTAATGGAAAAAAAATACATTCAATTGGCTTTTGAAAGGAGGTAACTCTTGAAAGTTTCATTAAATGTGGACACATTTTAAAGAGACACCAAGGCACCTTTTGAAAAGTTATAAAAGGAGGACTTGGATTGGATTGAAGAGCCTTCCTCCAACACATGCCACCGCCCCCTCTAGATACCGCTGATGCCTCTCTCTCTTAGATTAATTAGGATACTTTTAGAGAGGTAAAAAAGAGAGGAGTTATAGTGTGTGAGTAGAGAGTATTGTAAGAGAAAGGAAGAGAAGAGATTCAAAGGAACTTCAAGAGTTTGGTAGAGAGGATTTGAGATAATTTTTTTTCTTTTCTACTACATTTTTTTTTAATTTTGAACTTCTTATTTGTTTGCATGATTTCTACTTTCAAGCATATGTGTGTTTGAGTTTTCTCCATGAATTGTGAGTAGTTTTCTTTATCTTTTTCCTTAAAATTATAAGTGATCC
Source organism: Phalaenopsis equestris (assembly GCF_001263595.1). NCBI lineage: Eukaryota > Viridiplantae > Streptophyta > Magnoliopsida > Asparagales > Orchidaceae > Phalaenopsis > Phalaenopsis equestris. Next base: position 113,736 of record NW_018241165.1, read on the forward strand.
AGTATTGGATGGAAGTTGTGTGAAGTATTAATCTTTAATGTTGAAATAATTTGTGATGATTTTAAACCTTGTACTTCATTTACTTCTTGATTTAGCCAATTAAGATGTTAATATTTATTATTAGAACATGTAAGATCTGAGATGGTATTGTCTCAGTCAAATAATGGTAAGAATCACATGAGATTATATGGATGAGAATGTAATTCATATGATTGAGTGAAATAAATAGGGAAATAAACTTTGATGGGTGTAGAATTAGAGGAATTTAGACTGACAAGCTAAAGCCCCCAATTTTGTTTATAGTTTTAGGTTTTGATACGAGATGTTATCCCCCAGGTGGAGGGAGAAGAGGGAACCCTAGAGTGAGAGCTAGTATCTTTCCTACCTAACCCGTCTTCAAGACTATTCAAACATTAAATTAGCCAATGTTCTTTACAACATCTCTAGTAAGGGTAAAGAATATTATTTCTCCTATTTGACACAACATAATTTATTTACTTCCACAACATAATTCCTAATCTTGTTACCGATTCATGATAAGAAAAAAAATATTTTATTTATATTGACTTTATCTTACAAATATCTAGTTAAGTTGGTTAGTTGTTTACTTTACTTTTCATTATAAAAAATTACAAAAAGAATCAAATTTTCATTCCTATTATAACATCTTTAGTTTGAGTAAGAATGCTTTGCAAGGTAGAATTTGTTATCTAATTTCTTCTGATTTTAGTTACATATTATATTTTTTTTCCATGTGGGTTCAATATTCGGGGCTTAATAAAAAAGTCCTATCTTACTTGATAACGATACATATTCTTGCAAACTATCTCATGTTTAAATAGAATAGTTGCATACATCGTACTGTCATATAAAATCGGGATCAAGTTTTTTTTATCAGTTATCGGGGATAAGAAAATAAAATTTTTGAAAATTTTTTTAGAAAGCAAATTTCTATTTTTATAAAGTGTTATTTAAAATATATTTAAAATTTTAGATTTATTATAGGAATATTGATTAGATTTATTATAGGAATATTGTAGTGTTATTTTTATATAAGTTCTTGTTTGTGTGACTTTATTTTATGTTGTTTTATAGTAATGTACGCGTAGTTCAGGTTTTAAAGGACTAGTGCCCTACAATTCTGAATTAGGAAGAACTATTAAAAAAAGAAAAAAAAAATCAAATACAAAAAAGACAAAAAATTTTAAGAAATGACAAACCAAAATAATTAAAATGCTAAAATTAATCAAGAGTTTAGACCTTTAAGAGATTATGCAAACCCTACAGCCTTTAAACTTCATTGTAGTATTCAAAAACCTGTTGTAGTGGATTTAAACCTACTATTATCCAAATGGTATCAAATATCTAAAAAAAATTACATTCAAATGAAAAGAATTAATCTTCAAAAAAAATTAACGTTATTGGTAGTTGGAAACTTATGCTACATTTAGATATGATGGTGTATCAGATGATACTATAAGATTTGACTTTTTTCCTTTCTGACTGAGGGATAAGGCTAAGATATGGTTACATTCGTTAGCACCTAGATCTATCATAACTTGGGGTGATTTTGAGCAGAAATTCCTTGCTATTGTTTTCCACCATAAAAAATTACAAAGTTTAGAAATGATATTATATTGTTTTATCAGTTTGAAGGGGAATCTATTTATGAAGCAGGGGAAAGATTTAATGAACTACTGAGAAAGTGTCCACAACATGCTATACCAGATTGGTTAAAAATTCAAACTTTTTATAATGGATTAGTTAGATCTCTTAGATCTATTATCAATGCCGCTACAATGCCGCTACTGGTTGGTTCATTAATGTCAAAACCATTTCATGATGGTTATGCTTTAATTGAAGTGATGGCTTTTAATAATTTTTAATGGCCTTTTGAGAGGGTAAATCCTAAGAAAGTAGCCAATATTCATGAATCTGATGCTTTTGCAATGTTATCAAATCAAATTGTTACAACTTCAAGGAAGTTAGACCAATTTGGAATGAATTTTTCTCAACTAATTGCAATGATTGAAGATAATTCATTAGGCTAAATTTTTGATTCTCAAGCATCATTATAAACTTTGAATGCCATAAACAATAAACAAAATAACCCATATTAATAACCCAAGTTGGAAGAATCATCCAAACTTTAACTGGAATAATACTTCATGTGATAATAATATTTAATGGGGGAACAATCAAGTAATCCCATTGGGAAACTAGAACAACCAAGGTAGGTAATAGTAATGATAGACCTACTTATCCTCCATGTTTTAATAGTAATCCACAATTCAAGGAGAAAAAGTTTTCTATAGAAGTAGTGGTGTTACAAATGGGAAATCAGTTAAAAGTCAAGGAGCTACAATTAGAAATACTGAGAATCAATTGGGACAAATAGAAAATTCATTAAGTAATAGAGAAAATTCATTAATTCCTAGTAATACAGAAGTAAATCCAAAAGACCAGAATAAAGTGCAAGTAAAAGTTGTTCAACTTAGAAGCGGGAGAGAGTGCAAGTAAAAAAGAGCAAGTTAAAGCCATACAACTTAGAAGCGGAAGAGAGTTTGATGGTAGAGTTCAAAAAGAGATTGAAGTAGAGATAGAAGAAATTGAAGAGCATGAAGAGGACACTCTGAAAAGTTTAGAGAGACCTATTTCTCCACTTAGAATTGATTTGGAAAGATCATCACCTTCATTTCCTCAAAAACTTCATCAATAAAAGTTGCATAAAAAATTTACAAAATTTTTGGAAATCTTAAAAAACTTGCGATTAATATTCCATTTGCTGAAGCCTTAGAACAAATGCCAAGCTATGTGAAGTTTATGAATGATATTCTTAAAAGAAAAAGGATGTTTGAAGATAACGAGACTATTGCACTTAATGATGAGTGTTGTGCTATGATTCAAAAAAATCTTCCTGAAAAGCTAAAAGATCCTGGTAGCTTCAAAATTCCATGTGCAATAGGAGAAAACTTTTATGGGAAAGCTTTATGTGATTTAGGTTCAAGCATGAACTTTATGTCATTATCAATATTTAAAAGACAGGGATTAGGATAAATATCCTCTACTGCTATAACTCTGCAGTTAGCAGATCATTCAATAACATATCCTAAAGAAGTTATAGAAGTTGTTTAAGTGAAAGTGGATCAATTTATCTTTCATGTTAATTTCATTGTGCTAGATATGGAGGAAGACACGAAAATACCTATCATTTTGAGGAGGCTTTTCCTAGCTTCAGGAAGAGCAATGATAGATGTGTAGAAAGAAGAATAAGCTATGCACGTTATTGATCAAACAATTACTTTTAATATTTCAAAATCAATGAAGTATTCTGCAAAAGGTAAAGATGACGAATGTTACAGAATTGATGTAATAAGATATCCGAGTGAATACAATTTCAAAACAACTTATTAAGAGAAATCTGTAATGAAAGAGTTGGAACACGAACAAGAAGAGGAATTGAAACAATTTGAAGACTTTTATAAGGATGATTTGAATAATGTTCAAGAAAGTTTTGAAGTTTTGGACACAACAAAAAAAGATAATTTTTTTTGTCCATCGATTGAAAAACCTTCTGAACTTGAGTTGAAGTTACTTCTTGAACATTTAAAATATGCCTTTTTAGTTGATTCCTCAACATTACCGATTATAATTTTCTTAAAATTAACTACAGAAGAAGAAACAAGTTCAATGAAAACATTGAAGAATTATAAGAAAGCCCTTGGATGGACAATTACTAATATTAAAGAAGTTAGTCCTTCAATTTGTATGCATAGACTTCATATGGAAGAGAACTGCAAACCTAAGGCTGATCCTCAAAGGAGATTGAATCATGTTATGAAAGAATTTTTTAAGAAATTAATTTTAAAGTGGTTAGGTGCTGGAATTATCTACCCTATTTCAGATAGTGCATGGGTTAGTTCAATTCACTACGTTCCTGAGAAATGAGGAGTTACTATGACTATGAATGAACATAATGAGTTAATACCAACAAGGTAAATCACCGAATGGAGAATATGCATTAATTATAGAAAATTAAATCTCGTCATTAGGAAATATAATTTTTCACTACCCTTTTTAGATCAAATGTTGGATAGACTAGCTAAGCATAAACACTTTTATTTTCTGGATGGATATACAAGTTATCACCAAATACAAATAGCTCCTAAAGATCAAGAGTAAACAACTTTTTGCAGTTCTTATGGTACATTTACTTTGAGAATAATGCCCTTTGGTTTATGTAATGCTCCTGCTACATTTTAAAGATGTATGATGTCTAGTTTCTGTGATTTAATTGAAAAAAGAATTGAAGTTTTTATGGATGATTTTTTAGTGTTTAGAACTTCATTTGAATCATGTTGAGAATATTTATTGAAAATTCTTAAGCACTGTGAAGAAAAAAATTTAGTCCTTAATTGGGAAAAATGTCAATTTATTGTCGCAGAAGGAATTGCTTTAGGACATTAGATATCATAAAATGGTATGGAAGTAGACCCTACAAAAATTCAAGTGATTGCTAATTTTCCTTACCCAACAAATGTGAGGGAAATTAGGAATTTTTTAGGACATGCTGAATTCTACAAGTGATATATTAAAGACTTTTCAAAAATTTATTAAAGACTTTTCAAAAAGACTTTTCAAAAATTGCTAAGCCTCTGTGTCATTTTCTTGAAAAGATATAATTTTTAATTTTGATAAGGAGTGCCCAAAAGCTTTTGATTTATTAAGAGAAAAATTAGTCACTGCGGGAATTATTATTTCACCAAATTGGGAAAATCCTTTTGTATTAATGTGTAATGCAAGTGATTATGCTATTGGAGTTGTTTTAGGACAAAAGCATGATAAGATTTTCAAGGTTATCTACTATGCTAGTATAACTCTTAATGTAACTCTTAATGATTATACTATGAAGCTCAAATTAATTATACTACAACTGAGAAAGAGTTATTAGCAATAGCGTATGCTTTTGATAAATTCAAATCATACTTAATTAGAACCAAATGTGTGGTGCATACTGATCATTATGCTATTAAATATTTAATGGAAAAGAAGGTTGCAAAATAAAGACTCATAAGATGGATTCTTTTTTTGCAAGAATTTGACTTTGAGATAGTAGATTGTAAGGGAACTGAGAATCAAATTGTTGATCATCTATCCAGGCTCGAATTAGAAAAATCACTCTATTTTGAAAAAGAAGTTAATGAACATTTTCTAGATGAAGAATTGTTAAGTATTAATGAGTGGCTTGTTCTGTGGTATGCGAACATTGTAAACTTTGTTGTTAGTGATATTATACCCTATGGACTGGCATACCAACAGAAGAAGAAATTTTTATCTGAAGCTAAGACTTATTTTTGGGATGACTTATTTTTATATAAATAAGTAAAGGATCTAATTATTCAAAAATGTGTGCCTTTAGAAGAAACTTATGAAATTATCCAAAAATGTCATCATTCTGATTTTGGGGGACATTTTTGGTGTTGATAAAACAACATACAAAATTCTACAATCTAAATTTTATTGGCCTACAATTTTTAGAGATGTTAATGCTTATATCAAAACTAGTGATACGATGTCAACGAGTAGGCAATATTTCTAGAAAAAATGAGATACCCCTCAACTATGTGTTGGAAGTTGAGATATTTGATATTTGTGGATTAGATTTCATGGGACCATTTATACCATCTTTCAGAAATTTATATATATTGGTTGTAGTAGACTATGTATCTAAAAGGATAGAAGTTGTTGCTTTACCTCGATGTGACGCTCAAAATGTTGCAAAGTTTTTATGAATGAATATATTTTGTGGATTTAGGAGGTCGAGAGTGATCATAACTAACAGAGGCAATAATTTTAGAAATGCAATAATGGAGAAATTATTAAAGAAATATCATATCAACCATCAAATTGCTACTGCTTATCATCCTTAGACAAGTAGTTTGACTAAATTATCTAATCTTGAAATTAAGAGAAAATTGGAAAAATCTATGAATCCAACAAAAAGGGATTGGTCAGTCAAGTTTGACTATGGTTTGTGGGCTTATAGGACTGCATATAGAACTCCTATAGGAATGTCCCTATAACCTAATATTTGGGAAAACTTGTCATTTACCAATTTAACTTGACCATAAAACCTATTGGGCTATTAAAGAATTTAATTACAGTTTACAGGATGCTCATGTGAAAAGACTATTATAATTAAATGAGCTTGAAGAGATAAAGAGTGAATCTTATGAGAGTTCTAAGATTTTTAAAAAAAAGATGAAGGTGTGGCATGATTTGAAGATTCTTACTAAAAATTTTGAGCTAGTTCAACAAGATTTGGTATATAATGCAAGATTAAGATTATTTTCAGGAAAACTTAAGTCCAAGTGGATGGGATCATTTGTTGTGATAAAAGTTCATCCCTATGGAGTTATGGATATCAAAGATCCTAAAACTGAAAAAATATTCAAAGTGAATGGTCACAGACTGAAACCCTTCTTTTTAGGAGATCAACTTAAATTAAATGATCTTATGTTGTTGGGACAACCAGAATAAGCACTGGTTATGTCGAGCTGATGAAGTTAAGCCAATCTTTTTGTGCGAGGCAACCCATAGTTATCTGCGTATCTCTTTTTTAAATGTTATGTTGTTGTGTTTGATTAAGAAAATTGTTGTAGTATATTGAATATCTAATGGTTTAGTCATGATTGTAAGACCTTAATAGATGACTTAGACATGTTATAATGAGTATTTGGACGTTAAGCTGACCTGTGCTAAATTAAGCACCGGACCTGTGCTAAAGCTGACCTGTGCTAAATTAAGCACCGATGCTTAAGTGTCAACATTCGACGCTTAAGCCCGACACTTAACTAAACATGCTAAATTATGTTTTTAGAAGATTTAAACATCATTTAGTGGGGTTTAACGTGGGTTAGTGGTTTGAGAACATGTCTAGTAGTTTTAGGCTTGGCTTAAAGCCTATAAAAAGAAGGAAATGAAGAAAATTCTCATCACACTTCAACTTTCAAGCTAAAATCTAAGTAAGGAGTGAGAGATCTTGGAAAAATGTCTTCTTGGGAGATTGATATAAATAAAAAGGAGGAAGCTATGAAGAAAAAGTTCATTATTCAAAGTGTGCTAGATTTATACAATGGTTTCCTAGTCGTTAGTATAGAATGAATAGCGGAGAAAATCACAAAAATTGAGGTTTACATGGCTTTAATTGAAGCAAAAGTGGTGGAAGTTAACACACATTTGGAGCATATTGGATGGCAACTTGAGATGTAATTTTGCCACACAAGTTCTATTGAAGAAGCGGAAAAGTCTATGTATTTGAAAAACAAATGGATTGAAGAAGACTCAATCGAAGTTCTTCACCTCCATCCATTATATTAGATCTATATTCCAAATGCCCTGGAGAAGCTAATGAAATGCCAGGATTCATTCCACCATAAGGAGAGTGGAATTAAGTTCTAAGTTTAGTGTTTGTTTGTGTTAGGTGTTGTGATGTTAGTGTTAAGTTTGTTTTATGTGTTTTAAGTGTTAAGTTTGTTTAGTGTTTATTCTTAGGAATTATCTCATCCAAGACTCTTTGGATTGAGAAATTATGTATCACAAATATTTATATTTGTTTGTGAAATAATATAAGTGTTTGTTTGTGTGTACGATTTTTTGTTATTTTGTGTTTAAATTGAATTAGTTAATATTGGTGAATTTGAGAAAAAGGAGAGTTGATGGGGATGAAAATAGTTATTAAAGATTTATAAGACCATTTAAGGGTGGTTAACTTATGCTAGATGTGCATTTCACTTAAAATAAAGAATATCAAAATTCGTGCGGCATCTAAGCACTAAAACCCCGTGCTTAAGCGCCGAGCAACCAGAGAGGTAGGCGTCTGAGCATCAAACCAGTCACGCTTAAGCGTTGATGCACTTAAACTTGTTTGTGAATGGTCAAAGATGAAAAATAAACCCAAAAACACCATTTTTACCCCCTCATCATTGTCTTTTTCATTCAAGTTCATGACTTAGGAGTTAGGGCTTCTTCTTACTGGAGATTTATTGGTGGATTCAAACTGAATTTGCTAGATTTGATCTTCTTGAGGTAAGAGCTTCACTTATATGTAAAAATTTTTATTTTCACCATGTTTTTTGAGCACATTGTGGATTTGACCGAAAATCACTATTCATGGTAAAAATTTGAGAAAAATCTATAGAAAATATGTAGAAATGATAATTTAAGCTTTTAGATGTTGAGTTTAGTGATTTAGTGCTGAATTTAAGATTTATTGTGAATTTTATGTGATTTTGAGAAATGGCTCCAAGAATGAAGAGAAGTAAAGGGAAATCCCATTTAATTCTAGCAGGTTTGTTAGCACGAAAGCTCAAGACCGGTATAGCGACGCACTGCAGTTGAGAAAACTGATTTCTGAGAGATGTTTTAAAAGTCCAGGAGGAGCAATGGAAGATTTAATTATTTGCGGACAGCGGGAAAGATTTTGCTATTTTTCTGCCATCACTGTGATTTCTGTTGTTCGGGAGTTTTACGATATTCTCGTTAAAGCTGAAAAAGATTGTGTCATGTTTCAAGGAAAATTAGTGCCTTTCTCTCTCGAGGTAATAAATCTGTTTTACTAGTTTCCCCTAGTACGTTGTGTTTTTATTCAAATTATAGTCTGACTAAGGAGGAGTTGGATGAGATTTTATTGTCATTGACTAGTGGAAGAGGACTGTGGAAGATCACAAATGAAAGAAGGGTCAACTTCCCCGCATCAAAGTTAGGTGCTCCATCGAAAGCATGACACTACTTTATTTCTGCTTATCTACTACCAACCAACCACCTCAGCGAAGTTAATCGAGATATGCTACCTTCAACTATTGCATTTGGAGTTAATCGAGATATGCTACCTTCAACTATTGCATTCAGCAGTTCAAGTTGATTGACATTGGATCTTTGATTTATCAGACTATCACCAGTTCTGCTACCGCTACCCCTACTACAGGTTTGGGATTCGCTTCCTTGATCTCTTCCTTATGTGAGCAGACATGTGTTAGAATTGATAACTGGGAAGAGATACCGTAGCCTATAAAGCCCATCACAATTGTTAATGTGTAGTTTTATTCACAACATTCAATCTTTGGCTAGAGAGGAGGATTTTCTAGAAGTTCAGGTGCCTCTACTTCTCATGCTTCTACCACCTACTCATGCTTCTACCACATATGCATCCACATCACAAGGTCAGACTTCTGGTTCTGATTCGCAGTTACATTTATTGCAAAGGATGTTAGATAACAAAAATTATAATGCAAACAAAGTATTAAATTTAGAAAATTTTGTAGATCATATAGATGGTTATTTGAGAAGACATAGTGATTATGAGAAGAAATTCACTCATCTTTGGAAAACCTTACGAGGAGTGACCAAAGTGTAGTTTTTTCTTCATTTCCACAATATCCATCATATAAGCCTACTAACTTTTAGGATAACATTGATAGTGATGATCATGAAGAGGAGGATGATTAAATTTCATAGTTTAGTTTTTTTATTCTAAACTTTATGCGGTACAGTTATACTGTACTGTTAATGTGTTTTGTGTTGTACTTGTTGAGACTGCTACAATTGTTTGTGTTTTGTTCTATTAGACACTATTGTGGTGTATTTTTGTTATTGTGATTAGTTATATTTTGTTTTTATGGTAGTATTTGTGTTAAGTGTGTTGTCTAGTGTATTTTGATAGTTTGTGTTGAACTTAATCCTGAATTTCAGGAAGGTTTAGAATAATACTAACTTTCACTTAAGAACTTCATGTTTAGAATTTTCAATCTACTGCCAGATATTTTCTTTATTTGTAGGTGTGAATTTTTATTAGTGTGTTTGTTTGTTTTTATGTTATCCTCCACTGCATAAGAGTCTAATGAATCACTATATGCTAAATTTATATTAAAATTTGATCAATTAATTTTTACTACTGTTTTTAATTTTTGTGCTTGTATATGTAGGATATAAAAATTCTTGTAAGCATGCTATGTTTAGTTTTCATTCCTTCACATATATAAATATGATGCTAAAATGCTTTATCTTATTAAAAATTTAAGTTTGGGGGGATGAAAAATTTTTTGGGGGGTGAAAAATTTTCTAAAACTTGAAATTTATTTGTTCTCAAATGTACTACAAATAAATTTGATTTTGATTTGAAAAAAATGATTATGTATATGAAGTTATATAAGAGAAGTAAAATTTTGAATATAGAAATGAGTAAGAGAATTTAGTTGAAACCTATAGTAATGAAGAAAAACTTAAGGTAAAACTTTTTAGTGTAGAAATGATAAATACTGTGTAACTACCTTTAGTAGGAGAAATTGTATTTTTGAAAAATAAATCTTTATTAGGACACTTTTATTTTCAATGCTTAAATTTTATTTATTAAAAATAATTTTCAAAACTATTATTAGATTTTTAAGTAAAAGATCTATATCAGAACTTTGCTTTAGGAAAGGAGGAGTGAATTCAAAATCATTAAAGGCCTATCCATATATAGTAATCCTAACCTAAAAAGAAAAAAAACAATTTAAAAAGGGAGGAGAAGTTTGAGGATTAGTGCCAAATAAATAATTTGTTCCACATATAATCTTTTAAAAGTATAACACTTGAGAACTCTTAAGTTTAATATAGTAAGTATAATTAATCTTAATAAAAAATTTTAATTGGAGAAGATAGAATGCCTAAAATCTATATTTAGAAAATTTACAAATATTTCTGAACTAGATAGAAACTCATATCTTTTGACTTCTTTATATTAAAAATTTCTAAACTCTAAGTTGGTCTCGTGTTCTAATTTTTTTATAAATTGGACTAATATATTTTTAGATCAAAATTTTAGAATTTCCTAAAGAAACTCATTTACATAACCTACTTTTTTTTTTTTTGAAAGTTTGGAGTGTCACTTGAGGACAAGTAACATTTTAAGTTTGGGGAATTTTGATACACCTAAAATATATAGTCTTTATGTACACATTTTTATACATATCTTTGAGATATTGCACTTTAATGGAAGGTATTTTTATGTTTTTCTTTCAGGTACAATCAAAGGGATGAAAAATGGTGAAAGGAGTGAAAAAAGATAAAATTTGGAGCAAAAATGACAAAGGTGTGCAAAGGAACTATGGCGCCTAAGCGCCTATAACTTGCACTTAAGCACCAGTAAAACCGAGTAGGCCACACCTAAGCACCAGTAAAATTGAGAATGATGCGCCTAAGAGCCAAGTACCTCGTTATTACACGCCAGAAGTAGTTACTTTGTAATTCAATAAATTTGGACAAATTTTTTAAGAGGTGTTTGAAGCAACCCTTGGTGAAAACATGGGAAATAGTTAGTGGACAAGAAAATACATTTAGTTGGCTTTTGAAAGAAAGAAACTCATGGAAGATTCATTGAATGTGGACACATTTTAAAGAGACACCAAAACATCTTTTGAAAAATTATAAAAGGACTTGGATTGGATTGAAGATCCTTCCTTCCATAAACACCGCTGCCCCCCTATAGATACCATCGATGCCTTTCTCTCTTAGATTAATTAATATAATTTTAGAGAGGTTAAAAAGAGAGAAGTTGTAGTGTGTAAGTGGAGAGTATTTTAAGAGAAAGGAAGACAAGAGATTCAAAGGAACTTCAAGTATTTGGTGGAGAGGATTTGAGATAAGTTTTTATCTCTCTGACTACATTTGGTTTTAATTTAGACTTCTTGTTTGTTTGCATGATTTCTACTTTCAAACTTAAGTGGGGTTGTGTTTTCTCCATGAATTTTGAGTGATTTTCTTTATCTTTTTTCCTTAAAATGATAAGTAATTAAGTATTAGATGGAAGTTCTTTGAAGTATTAATCTTTAATGTTGGAATAAGTTGTAATGATTTTAAACCTTGTACTTCATTTAATTGTTAATTTGACCAATTAAGATGTTAATATTTGTTGTCAGAACATCTAATATCTGAGATGGTATTGCTCAGTCAACTAATGGTAAGAATCACATGAGATTGTATGGATAAGAATGTAATTCATATGATGGAGTGCAAATGGAGTGCAAATAAATAATGGAGTGCAAATAAATAGAGAAATAAACTCTGATGGGTATATAATTAGATGACTATAGAGTGACAGGCTAAAGCCCCCAAATTGGTTTATAATTTTAGGTTTTGATATGAGATGTTAGCTCTCAGGTGGATGGAAAAGAGGGAACTTTATAGTGAGAGCTAGTATCTTCCCTTCCTAACCCGTCTTCAAGATTATTCAAACTTTAAATTAACCAATGTTCTTTACAGCATCTCTATTAAGGGAAAATAATACTATTGCTCCTATTTGACACAACACTATTTTAATACTTTTGCAACAGAATTCTTATTCTTGTTACTGATTCATGATAAGGAAAAAGATATTTTATTTATATTGCCTTCATCTTACAAATATATAATTAAGTTATTTAGTTTTTTACTTTACTTTTAATTATCAAAAATTACAAAAAGAATCAAACTTTAATTCATATTATAACATCTTTAGTCTAAGTAAGAATTTTTTGCAAAGTTGAATTTGTTATCTAATTTCTTTTTATCTTAGTTGCATATTGTATTTTTTTCCTGTGGGTTCAATATTCAAGGCTTAATAAAAAAGTTTTATATTACTTGATAATGATAAGTATACTTCCGTAGTATCCCATATTTAAATATGATAATTGCATTATTATTTGCTTCAAAGTCAAGTTTTTGGCAACCCTTGCAAAGTAAGAAATATAAGTAAGGAAAAATTAAGATTTTAACTGCATACATCGTACTATCGTATAAAATCGGGATCAACAGACCATGTATCACATTGATCCTCTCAGCAGTAAACTCTACTCCTCTTCCTCGAACAAACATTTCTTCATCATCTGCTTCAGGTAAATTTGCATAGAATTCTCTAACCACAGTGATGACGACAACAACAGTAAAGTAACAGAAACTCTGTCATTGACGTGCCACAATAATTTTTTCTAAAGCTCCTCTAGGTCGATAAAAATTTCACTCCGCTATAAACTTTCTAGATGAAGCAAATTCATTGTAACAGATTTGTGCATTTACATTAACAAATTTGGCACTATCATATGTTACTTTTCCTCTTCCTTTCTTTGTCTTAGGAGCCATCTAAAATAAATTTGAAGAATAATTTCAATAAATTTCAAAATCATGAAAATAGGCTTTCTGCAAGCTTTTTCAAGCTAACAAAGCTTAGATCCATGGATTTTTCACTACTAAATCAAATATTTTTGCATATTTTTGGTCCCTACTCGATGTATGAAAAATCCATGGTGAAATTGCAAAATAATTATGTCAAAATATAGATCTAGCCAAGAAACTTGAAGATTTGAGCTCTAAGAAGCACCCTAGAGCTAGTTTTCAAGAAAACTAGGAGAAAGAAGAAGCTTGGGCATTAAAAATGGCATGGGCTCGGTTTAATAGGAAAAAAAATTGAGTTTCAGTATGTTTAGGTGAACCGACACCTAGGCGTGGGTTTTGGCGCTAAGGCGCCATGCTGTGCAGGTGGTCTGGTGCTTAGGCGCTAGTTCTGGCGCCTAGGCGCCAAACCCAAAGTTTTTTACCTTGGGTTTTAAGTGTAACACAGCGAGACAAAGCCATTCAAACCAAAATTTCTGATTAATATTACCACACCTCATAATTATTATGTCCCCAACATCTTCTATTTTCTGATTTCAATTCTAAATAAATTCCAACATTCTAACATGGGGCCTTACACAAACATTACTTTCATTAAATTCTCAATCAATAGGCCAAAATGAGAGTACAATATCATACACAAACACTTATAAGCAAATCAAAATAAGAAAACAAATATACAATCAATCATACGATAAAGTAGCACAAATAACATATCCTTTACTAAAGCAAGAAAGCACAAAGCACAAACACACAAATCCTAATCTCAAGATCAATCCCTATTGATCTCATTCTCATCACCCTTCTCACATGCTAAATATCTATGATCAAATCAGTAGAAGCCAAGGGCATGAGGAAATTCCATAGCCTCCTTTTCATCAATCCATTTGTTCTTTCTATACATGGCTACCCGAACATCTTGATAACAAGCCAATTGATTGGATTAAAGTTTCAACTGCCACTCCAAGTGCTCATAGTGATGAAACAACTCATGTAATTTGCTCTGAAGATTAGAAAGCTCCTCTTCAATCTTCCATAACTAGCTCATCACCTTTTCCAAACCCAGCGCTAAGAATCCATTGAAATACGTCGGGGCATCATTATGAACAAACTTACTTCCAACACCATTCTCTTTATTCCCCATGGAAGCAAGTAAGATCTTCAAAAATCTCTTTCTCTTGTCTAAATATTGAAGGAATGAAGATTAGGGATAAAGGCTAGCCAGTTTTATAGAGAAGACATAGAGAAAAACTACTTTGGGGTAGTTTTCCCATGTCTAGAAACCTTGGCTCCTAGGTGTCGGTTTCTGGGTCCTAGGCGCCAACATCATAGGACTCTGGCACTTAGGCCCCAATTGTTGGCACCTAGGCTCCAGTATCGAAGTGAACACTGCTTTTCCTAATGTCAAATTTCTTCAATTTCCAATGATTAACACCTTAAATAGTATTAAGAAATGCTACTAAAGCAAATGATAGTCACTATGCTACACAATAACAAACATCAATCAAACCACACTGATAACTATGGGTTGTCTCCCACAAAGCACTTGGTTTAACATCGGCAACCCGGTGTATCCAAATGTTTTATTTGGATAAACCCAACATTAAAGTATCTTTATAATAGGGCTTGTTTTTTTTACGATAAGGCTTCAACCTATGCCCATTTACTTTGGTTATATGTCTAGTTTTTGGATCTTTAGTCTCCACAACCCCATAAGAATAAAATTTTGTCACAATAAATTGTCCCATTCACCTGGACTTAAGTTTTCCAGGGAATAATTTCAATCATGTATTGTATAATAAAACTTTTTGTCTAGGCTCAACATTCTTTCTTAAAAACTTTTGATCATGCCACATTTTCATCTTTTGTTTATAAATTTGAGCATTTTCATAAGATTCATTCGAGCATTTTCATAAGATTTTCATAAGATTCATTCCTAATTTCCTTGAGCTCATTTAATTGCAATAATTGTTTATCTCCAGCATTCTTCAAATTATAATTAAATTTTTTTATCACACAATAAGATATATGCTTTAACTTAACTAGTAAATGACAAGTTTTTCCAAATATGAGCCTATATGGAGACTTTCATGTAAAAGTTTTATAAGCAGTCCTATAAGCCTATAATGCAAAATCATGTCTATCAAATCAATCATCTCTTCTAAGATTCACAGTTTTCTCCAAATTTTTTTTGATTTCACTATTTGATATTTGTACTAATCCACTAGTCTGCGAGTGATAAGCTGTGGCAATCCTATGTTTAATTTCATATTTTCTAAGTAATGTGTCCATTTTAAAATTCTTACATTTTAAAATTCTTAACCATTTTAAAATTCTTAAAATGACTTACCCCAGCAGTAATGATCACTCTTGGCATTCAAAATCTAAAAAAAATGTTTTTTTTATAAAAATTTTGCAACACTGAGAGCATCAAATGAGGCAAGGCTATCACTTCAATCCATTTAGACACATAGTCCACAACTAATAAGATATAAATCTTTCATGAAGATGGTACAAATGGTCCCATAAAATCTAAACCCCACACAACAAAAATTTCAACTTCTAAAGTAAAATTTAGGGGCATTTAATCTCTTTTAGAAATATTTCTTACTCTCTGACATCGATCACAAGTTTTCACATAATTTTTAACATTCTTAAACAATGTAGGCCATAAAATCCATGATGTAAAATTTTAAATGCAGTCTTATCTATTCCAAAGTGTCCCATAAATTTAGATTTATGAAATTTTTTGTATAATTTTAAGGGTTTCATTAATTGATACACATCTTTGAATGATAGAATCATGTCATTTCTTATATAAAAAGGGTCATCCCAAAAGTGAAACCTTGCATCATACA
This sequence comes from Phalaenopsis equestris, assembly GCF_001263595.1. Classification (NCBI taxonomy): domain Eukaryota; kingdom Viridiplantae; phylum Streptophyta; class Magnoliopsida; order Asparagales; family Orchidaceae; genus Phalaenopsis; species Phalaenopsis equestris. Next base: position 129,779 of record NW_018241165.1, read on the forward strand.
TAAATTTCTTTTTCATGTGGCTTGTTAGTCCATATGGTAGAATATTACTAACTAAGTAGTTAACTATATCGTCATACCACGGTATATGCCCCTCAGCAATAGCATAAATTTGTTCATAAAAAATCTCATTTATATTATCCTCATTCTTATTTTCTTTCTCAAGTTCAAGTCTTGACAGATGATCAACAATTTGATTATCATCTCCTTTTCTATCCACTATCTGATTAATCTTCATTTAGTATCTTCTTAACATAAGATATTTAATAGCAGAATAATCAGTATGCATAATACATTTTGCTCCAAGTAAATATGACCTATTTCTCAAAAGCATATACTATTAGAAACAACTCTTTTTCAGTTGTTATGCAATTAATTTGAGCTTTATTAAGAGTTTTGCTGGCATAATATAAGACATTAAAAATTTTATCATATTATTTTTCCTAAAACAACTCCAATAGCGTAATCACCAGCATCACACAATAATTTAAATGATTTTTCCCAGTTAGGCGAAATAATGATAGGTGCAGCACTTAACTTTTCCTTTAATAAATTGCAAGCTTTAAGACAATCATCATTAAAATCAAACTTTCTAAAACATGAAAAAGAGGCTTAGTAATTCTAGAAAAGCTTTTAGTATCCCTCTTATAAAATCCAACATGTCCTAGAAAACTTTTGTTGACCCCACTTTTGGTTGAGGTCTAATTTCTTCCTGTTGACTATTCCTATAGGACTAGTAATGGTACCCTGACCACTAGAAATTCTAAACTCTTATTTGCTCATCTTGAAGTTCCACATGTTGGTTCTAACCTCTAGAACTTAGTAGGTGTGACATATATGGGGGAGCTCAAGAGGATGTCCCTATAGGATTGTTTGGCTTAGAGTTAACCATGGGTGGTGTGGCCTTGGTCAGTTTTACACACACACACTTGCACTTTCACTCACAAACTTAATTCTAACCCAAACATACCTAGCTTGATCCCCTAATCTATTGGAAACTCATGTGGATGATCCCCTAAACCATTAGCCCTGGTCTAGGGTTTGGCTAACACCAGCATATGGAAGATCCAGTGGGTCCTATGGCTCAAATAGGTTGACTTTATGATTAACATTTTCAATCAATCCCAATTTTATCAAATTCCATTTTTGACCCTCCTTGGCCCCAAATTTCATAAAATTACCAAAATGCCCTTCATGCCTAAAAAAATTCCAAAATTCCAAAAATTCCTAAAATCTCCAAAATCCCTCTTAATCTCCCCAAAATCAATTTGAACCTTTCAATTGGGCCCAAATTGACCAAATTGATACCTTTTGACCAAAATCCCCAAATTACCCAATCCTAAATTTCCACTAATTTAACTTCAATCTCCCCCAATTTCAATTCCAAACTCAAATTCATCATCCCAATCCAAATTGAAACCAAATCCAAACCAAAACCCAATTTCAAGTCCAACCTCAAGCCCAATCCAAAATCCCCAATTTAGCCATACCCTTAAATCTCCCAAATTGAACCTCCTAATTCCAAATTTCCACCCAATTGATATTCAAAATTCTTCATGACATTCTTTTAGATCAAGTTGAACCATCAATTGAGCCATATCCAAACTCTAGCTCAATTCAAACCCAAGTCTAACTTAAATGCCCAAAATTTACCAAAAGCTCAAATCCCATCAAATTGACCTTCCAAATTAATTCAAAATCACCCAATTCATTTTCCAAACTCCTCATGACAATTATCCCCATCAATTTGATCAATCACTTAGCCCAAATCTCAACCCACCCAACTTAGACCCAAGTTCAAACTGAAGCCTTAATTTTGAACCTAAACCCCAAGTTGACTCAAATCCTTTGCATTAGCCAACCTTAATCCTACGCCAACCTTAATCATTAGCCAACCTTAATCCTTTCCTGTCAAGGTTAGCCACCCAGAAAGCTAATCAAATCACCCAAGGCCCAAGAATTGAGCCATGGAGCAAGAGTCCCTTAAATTAGGAGATTTATTTCTAAATTTAGGTAAGCCATAAGGAATCTTCCCACCAACCTTCCCAAGCCCCCAAACCATCACAATTAAACCTTCTGGCTCCCCTAACCTAGCTAACCACTAGCTCAGCCTTAGCCGGCTGGCCTAGTTGCCAGAAATCACCATGTCTGATCGGTCCCAAAGGGATCAAACCCAAAATTGGGACTCTCTGAGATGGCTCAACCCCATTGGTCACTTGCATCATTTATCCCTCTATATAAGCATCCTCTTTGCCCTTCTAGCTTGCCTTAGTGGCAGCCATGGCTCCATCTATAAATAGAACCCTTCCTATGTCTAAGAAGGAAGAGAATCCAATTCCTTGAGGAAACTCTGCTGATACACCAATATAATATGTTGTTTTAAGTATGTATCTTATGCCTATTTTTGGTGATATTGCATTTTGTAGAAGGGTATTTTTTTTATTTTTGTTGCAGGTATAACATATTTAGGCATTTGGATCAAAAGTAGCAAAAAGGACAAAAGTTGGAGCCAAAATAGCAAATTTTGGGAATCTGGCACATGATGCGCCATATTGCTGCATGATGCGCCATTTGACAGAGCCTCGACACATAATGCACTAGATCTGACACCAAATGCACCAGAGACAACTTTTTGCAAATTAAGGTGGTTAGAGGTGAATTTTGCGTGAATTTTCAAAGGGACACTTGTTCTAAACACCTTTTGGAGTAATTCAATACATCTAGACACTTTGGAAAACATCTAGACACTTTGGAAACACTTTGAAAGGTTCTTCTATAAAGGGATATGTCTCTTGGATCAAATGACACATCTTTTGAATTCAAAAGAGTTGACTTTTGCAGGAAATTTTGGAGGGAAATTTGAATTCTTTTTGAAAGGAGGTAGCCCAAAATAAAAGAATAAGTCTTCAAGGAGTTTGTGTGAGACGTGAAAGGGGGTGGCATGAAAGGCAAGTGGAAGAGATTCTGAGAGAAAGTCAAAGGCTTGGAGATTTTTTTCTAAGGTTGTAAGAGGAGAGGGAAGGTGAGAGATTTCTTCTTCATTACACATCTAAGAGAGAATTGAGAGTGCAGTGCTTGAGTGCTTGTAAAGAGAGAAAGACTTGGATAAGACTTCTAGGAATTGCTTGGGAAGGATTGTGAGATAAGTTGTCTTTTATTTCTTTTGTTTTGTAAACTTCTTTTTATATATGAAATTCGTGTTTTGTCGTATCCTTTTCATGAATTCTGAGTAGTCTTCTTTATCCTTCTCCCTACTTTTAAATATGGTTTTGTGAAGAAGAAATTTTATTTTCTATGGTTTTAAATGTTAATAATTTGTGATGATTTGAACTTCTATCTTCATTTAAATTTTTAACTTTCCAATTGAAATGTTAAAATGTGTTGAGAAACTTATGTTCTGAAAGGGCTATGATTTCTACAATAAAGGGAGAATCACATTTGATTTCATGGGAGAGTATGTCATCCATGGAATTGAGTGCAAATAAATAGAGAAATATAATTTGTTAGATGCAAAATTAGAGATTTTAAGATGACATATTAAAATCCCCAGTTTGGTCTAGTTGTTTGGAAACTAATGCGAGATTGTTAGCCCTTAGGGAAGGGAGTAATGGGAGCTCTGGAGTGGAAGTCGGCATCCTCACAGCCTAATCATAAATTTAGGGACCAAACTTCAGATTAGTCAGTGTTTTTTATAGCACTCAAAAGAGGGAAAAGAATATAATTGCCCTTATTTAGCATAAAACAATATATATATATATTTTCAAATGATTTTAATTTCCTTACAATCCATATGTTCATTGTAAGGGGAATGATGCTTTCTTAAATTTGAACTTTCCGTCAACAAAAATTTCATTTAGTTTTCGTAATTTTACTTTTGAAAGTTTAGTTTTTGGTTTAGTTAACTTTGCCTTTCAACGACATTTTAAATAACATTCACATTAGTATTTAATGTTCAAACTTCGCACTTTACTTTTTTTAGTTTATAGTAGAATTATAATCTTAAGAACTATTTATAAGCATTTCCAACTCCCCTGTGGGATTGATATCTAGGACTCCATTAGAGTCCTTTATTACTTGAGCAATACACATGCTTGCATTATTTTTAGAAGGGATTTAGCAGTTTAAAAGAGTTTTACAGATACACTATTTTTACTAAGATTACTTTTGTTTGGATTACATTGCATATTTATTATTATATCTGTCATGTGTGTTTTGTAATATAGAAAAAATAATTGAAAAATTAACGAACTAACTCCACCCACATCAGGTTTTTGGCACTGTTGCAGGGGAAGTAACGGAAATTACTAGTAGTAAGTTATTTTATTTTTATTTTTATTTTAAAAACTCAAAAAAAAGAGTGTCTGTAGTTTAGCTTGAACATTTTCTTATTTAAGTATTTTTGCTTATTTTCAATTACTTATTTTATTTATTTATGTGTAGTATAAGATCTGAAAATTTAGTACCTTACAATTCTAAATTAGAAAGAAATATTAGAAAAATTTGAAAAAAATAAAAAGAAATAGATCATATTAGCAAAATGGCTTGTAACTTAAGTAATGTTGGAACTTAAGTAATGTTGGAAATGAAAATAAACATCAGCAGAGAACTTTAAGAGATTATGCTAATCCTACAACACATAAAATTTATTTGAGTACAAAAAACCCAATTGTAGCTGCCAATTCATTTGAGCTTAAACCTGGTATTATCCAAATAGTTCAAAACAATCAGTTTGAGGGAACAATGACTGAAGATCCTAATTTACACCTTGCTAGTTTTCTAGAATTATGTGCTACATTTAAATATGATGGATTATCGAATGATGTCGTAAGACTTACAAGTTTTATTTTTTCATTAAGGGATAAAGCTAAGATGTGTTTAAACTCGTTAGCACCTAGATCTATTAGAACTTAGGGAGATTTGTCACAAAAATTATTATCTAAATATTTTCCACCTTTAAAAACTGCTAAGCTTAGAAATGATATTACATCTTTTTCCCAGTTTGAATGGGAATCAATTTATGAAGTCTGGGAAAGATTCAAAGATCTCCTTATAAAGTGTCCACACCATGCATTGCCAGATTGATTAATAATTCAAAAATTTTATAATGGGTTGGTTGGATCTCTTAGATCTATAATTGACGCTGCTGCTGGTGGATCATTAATGTCAAAACCATTCCATGAAACATATTCATTAATTGAAGAGATGGCTACTAATAATGTTCAATGGTCCTAGGAAAGGGTAAATCCAAAAAGAGTAGCTAGTAATCATGATTCTGATGCAATATCTATTTTAGCTGCACAAATAACTACTATATCAAAGAAGATAGATCAATATGGAATGAATTATTCTCAAACATCAAGTGTGCTTGAGGAAAATTCATTGGGACAAATGTTAGAATCTCAATCTTCTTATGAGACCTTAAATGCAATAAAAAATTATTCTAATAATCCTTATGCCAATTATTATAATCCTGATTGGAAGAGTTCATATTGTAAATGGGAAGTGAATTACAAAGTCAAGGAGCTGTAAATAGAAATATGAAAAATCAATTGAGATGTATTTATACCGCACTTAGCAATAGACCTCCAGGAAAAATTGCCTAGTAATGTTGAAGTAAATCTTAAAGATCAGAACAAAGAACAAATTAAAGATATTCAACTTAGAAGTAGAAAAGAATTGGAAAACAGAGTTCAAGAAGAAGTTGAACTTGAAAAAGATGAGGTAGAAAATGAAAAATTGGGTGAAGATTTTCATTTTGAGTTAGAATGTTCTATTAAACCAATGAAAATCATTGTAGAAAGACCACCACATCTATTTCCTCAAAGATTGAAGTAGAAAAATAGAGATAACCAATTTTTTTAATTTTAAGAAATATTGAGGAAATTAACAATAAACATTCCATTTGTTGAAGCTTTGGAACAAATGTTAAGCTATGTGAAGTTCATGAAGAATATACTTAATAAGAAAATGAATTTAATAGATAATGAAACTATTGCACTCATTGAAGAGTGTAATGCTCTATTCAGAAAAGCTTCTTGAAAAACTTAAAGATCGTGGAAGTTTTACAGTTCCTTGTGCTATTGGCAAATGATTTTATGGAAAAGCTTTATGAGATTTAGGAGTCAGTATTAATCTTATGCCGTTATCAATTTTCAGAAGGTTAGGCTTAGGAGATATTTCACCTACGACTGTAACTCTTCAGTAAGCTAATTGTTTGATTACCTATCCTAAAGGAGTTATAGAAGCTGTGTTTGTAAAAGTTGATAAATTTATCTTTCGTGTGGATTTTATTGTATTAGATATGGAGGAAGATAAAGAAATTCCTATCTTTTTAGGAAGACCATTCCTTACCACTAGAAGAGCTTTGAAGATGTACAGAAAGGAGAACTAACTATGAGAGTTAGTGATCAAGAGGTTACATTTAATATTGCAAAATCAATGAGATACCCTGCAAAAGTGCAAGAGATTGAATGCTTCATAACGGATATTAATGAATATTTAAGCCATGAATATTTCAATAAGAAGCGAATTTGAAAAGGAATATATGGGATATCAAGATGAGGATAAAATTTAAGATGAATTTATGGAAGTGAGTAAAAAGGAATTGAATTATGTTCAGGAAAAAATTGAGATGTTAGATCCTACAGAAAGTAACAAGAATCTGATTTCTTCTATTGGGAAACCTCTTGAAGTAGAACTAAAAACACTTCCTACACATTTAAAGTATGTATTCTTAGGAGATTTATCTACATTACCTATTATAGTATCCTCAGAATTGACTGATACGCAAGAATAAAAATTATTAAAAACATTAGAAAGATATAAGAAAGCCTTTGGATAAACATTAATTGATATTAAAGGAATCAGTCCTTCAATTTGAACGCATAGAATGTTATTGGAAGATCAACATAAACCAAGAGCTGATCCTCAAAGGAAATTAAATCCAATGATGAAATAAGTTGTTAAGAAAGAAATTTTAAAATGGTTAGATGTTGGAATAATATATCCTATTTCAGGCAATGCTTGGGTAAGTCCAATTCACTGTGTTCTAAAGAAAGGAGGTGTGACTGTAGTGAAAAATGAGCATAATGAATTGATATCAACAAGATAAGTCACTGATTGATGAATCTGCATAGAATATAGAAAATTAAATTTTTCCACCATAAAGGAACATTTTCCTTTACCCTTTTTGGGTCAAATGTTGGATAGGTTGGTTGGGCACGAATATTTTTATTTTGTAGATGGATATACTGGTTATCATCAAATACCTAATTCTCCAAAGGATCAAGAGAGAATAATATTTACTAGTCCTTATTAAACTTTTGCTTTTCAGCAAATGCCTTTGGATTATGTAATGCATATGCAACATTTCAAAGATGTATGATGTCAAATTTCAGTGATTTAATTGTTGGAAATTCGTTTTAAATATGTCTAAATCATTTAGAGAAAGTTCTGTAATAATGTGAAAAGATTAATCTCCTATTGAACTAGGAGAAATGTCAATTTATGGTTGCAGGAGGAATTGTGCTTGGGCTTAAAAATTCAGAAAATGGCATGGAAGTAGATCCTGCAAAAATTTAGGTTATATTAAACCTACCTTCACGTACTATAGTAAGAGGATTTAGAAGATTTTTAGGACATGCTAGATTTTACTGACGATATATCAAAGATTTTTCAAAAATTTCTAAACCTTTATGCCAACTTCTGGAAAAAAATACAAAATTTGAATTCAACCAAGATTTCCTTAAAGCCTTTGAAAATTTAAAGGAAAAATTGATCACTACTCCTAGAATTATTTCACCTGATTGGGAGAAACCTTTTGAATTAATGTGTGATGCTAGTGATTTTGCAATTGGAGCTATTTTAGGGCAGAAATATGATAAGATTTTTAAAGTTATATACTATGCTAGTAAGACTCTTAATAATGTTTAGATTAACTACACCACCACTGAAAGAGAGTTATTAGCTATTTTATTTGCTTTTGATAAGGTTAGATCATATCTAATTGGAGCTAAATGTATAATGCATAGTGACTATTTGACCATTAAATATTTGATGTAAAAGGACGCTAAACCAAGATTATTTAGATGGGTACTTCTGATGCAAGAGTTTGATTTTGTGATAGTTAATAGGAAAGGGACTAATAATCAAATTGCTGATCATCTAGCTAGGCTAGAACAGAAAAAAAATACTTGATATGGAAAAATGAATTAACGAAACTTTTCCTGATGAACAACTATATGTTGTAAAAGGATGGGAAATACCTTGGTATGCTGATATTGTAAATTATATTGTTAGTGGTATTTTACCTTATGGGCTAAAAAATAGGAAAAGAAATTTATTAATGATGCAAAATCATATTTTTGGGATGACCATTATTTGTAGAAATAATGCAAAGATTTAGTAATGAGACGATGTCTGTCTTGTAGAGAAATTCAAAAAATTATCCAAAAATATCATGATTGTGAATTTGGAGGTCATTTTGGGAATGAAAGAACTATTCTCAAAATTTTACAATCTCGATTTTATTGACCTACTCTATTTAGAGATGTTAATATATACATAAAAACATGTGATTGGTGTCAAAAGTAGGTAATATTTCATGAAGAAATGAAATGCCTCTAAATTTTAATTTGGAAATTGAAATTTTTTATGCATGGAGATTGAATTTTATGGTACATTTTATACCTTCATTCAAAAATATTTATATATTGATTGTAGTGGATTATGTTTTAAAATGGATTGAAGCAATCACTTTACTTTGATGTGATGCTCAGAGTGTTTCAAAATTTTTAATTGTTTCAAAATTTTTAATTTCAAAATTTTTAATTAAACATATTTTTACAAGAAATGAAATGCCAAGAGTAATCATTATCGATGAAGGATGTCATTTTAGAAATGCAACAATTGCTAGATTGGCAGAAAAATATGATATAATGCATAAAATTGTAACTTCTTATCATCCCCAGACTAGTGGTTTAACATAAGTATCTAATCATAAAATTAATAGAATTTTGGAAAAGATTAACCCTAGTAAAATGGATTGGTCTGCTAGATTAGATACGATATTATGGGCATACAGGACAACTTCTAAAACTCCTATAAGAATGTCTCCTTATAGATTAATTTTTGGGAAGACTTGTCACTTGCTAGTAGAATTGGAGCATAAAGCTTATTGGTATATAAAAGAATTCAATTTTAATTTGAATGAAGCTGGCGAGAAAAGATTCTCGCAATTGAATGAGCTTGAAGAAATTAGAAATGAATCTTACGATAATGCGAGGATTTATAAAGAAAAGATGAAAGAATGACATGATCGAAAGTAATAAAAGGGAATTTGAACCTGGATAGGAAGTTATATTATATAACACAAGATTGAAATTATGTTTTGGGAAACTCAAGTCTTGGTGGAAAGAGCCATCATAGTTATAAAAGTCTATCCTTATGGAGCAGTTAACATTGAAGATCCCAAGATTGGAAAGATATTTAAAATGAATGAGCATAGTTTGAAACCATATTTTGATGGTCAAAGACCAGGTTTTAAAGAGACTATAAAGTTGAGTCACCCAGAATAAAGACTGGGAATGTCAAGCTAATGACATTAAATTAAGCGCTTAGTGGGAGACAACCAATTTGTATTGTTGTTTAGTTTGCTTTTGAGTTTTTGTTCAAAATATTTTACGTATATTTATAATTATGTCCTTATATATAGTCAATGTATTTGAAAAAAAATATTTAGAAACATCTTTGTTTACCTAATTTTATGGAAAATTGAGAATTTATTGGATCAAAATTGTAATAGTGCATTTTTTGGAACTGGCATATGATGCAATAGATTGCCGCATGATGAAGCAAATTTCAGAGAGTTGGCGCATGATGCGCCAGAATCAACGCATAATGCGTCGCGGTGACGAAAATGACTTAAAACATTTTGAAAGGTGGTTTTTGGCAATTTTTGACAGATTCTTCTCCTTATAACTCTCAAAAACTAATTCCTAAGTCTATTATAATAGGGAAAACGAGGGAAAAGCCACTTGATTTCAAATCCAATAGCATCCCACTCAAAAAATACTGCGAGATTTAGAATTTTCAACTAGAGAAAGTTCATTAGTTTTAATGTGCTGAAGTTGCATGATCTTGTTTTAGTGAAGAAGAGACTAATTAAAGAAAGGGGATTTGTGAACCAAGGATTCAACACACCTAATACTTGAGTTGAAGAGATCATTGCGCAGAGACGTTGGGAAGTGCTTTGCTACACTATTGCCACCGTAGTCGTCCCTGTGGTGAAAGAGTTTATGCAAATCTTGATGGAATTAACCAAGGAATTGTTTATGTGTGAGGAAGGTTTGTGCAATTCACTCCTTCAAGAATAAATGAGATGTTTATGATTGAGAATGTGCTTATCTACCATTATGCGAGGTTTACCCCTATGAGAGAGTATGAATGAACTCTACCGATACCTTATGGATGAAGATGCAAATTAGGAGACCAGAGATGATGGAAATGTAAGTTTTTCATCACCATTGTTAAATCATACTTCTAAAACATGACACTTCTTTATTGCATCAAAATTACTGCCTACTATGAAGATCATTAAGGTGACTAAGGAGAGCGCTATCTTAAATTATTGTATTCAAACCAGAAAACCTATTGATATTGAAGCCATTATTGTGAAATTGGTTTTGGGTTTGATTGTGAATGGGTCTACAACTGGGCTTGAACATCCATCCATTATTTTCCTACTATGCAGTCAATCACAAGTACCTTATGAAAGTTGGGAAAAAGTACTTCTTCCTTGGAAGTCGATGGATCCAAAAGTCTATTGCAGTTGTATTAGAATGGGAGATGAAAATGATAGAATGTACTGATGGATCAGGAATTCCAGAATTCATCACCTACTCAGCCTTACTTCAATTTGAATGCTATTTTGAAGTATATTAAGAAGATAGAAAAAGGGGTGCAAAATCTAATGCATGTAATATGGAATTTTTCTGAAATGTTAGATCATCTAGATCGGAGAGTGAAAGAACATTTTGAACATAATGGTTGTATTAATAATGGTTTGGGGCATATGTTCAAGAAACATGCTTGGATTGGGGAGAACTTGACTGATGAGTATCCTTACCAACCCTTCTACAACCTGTTTGTGCACTACCAATCTCTGGGAGATATCCAGGAGGATGAGAGTGAAGAAGATGTTTGAACTTAGTTTATGCACGAAACATTTTTTTTAGTACTGTTTACTTTAGTTCCTTTGTTGTGTTGAATTGAATTTATTTTTATTGTTGAACTTTATAAATGTTTATGCTTTGTATTTAGATGTTTACATTTCAGTGATAGGATGTTTGGCTTGCTTTAAAACACAGAAACAAATGTTTGTTGGCTTGATAAATGTTAGTTTGTAATATAACAGATTTTATATATAAAAATGAGTTTTGTGTTGTTTGCGAAAGTCTTTTGTTAGAATAATGTTTATCTATGTTTAGAAATGATCATTTGAGTTAATTAGAGGTTGACGTAAAGCGGTACAAAGCAAATTTCCATAAATATCAAAATATGGTGAATTTGTGCTCTAGCGCATGATGTGCTATTTTACAGAGTGTTGGCACATGATGCGCCAAAAATTCGAACACGCCTAATTGCCTAGAAAACCTAAAAATTGCATGGACAAGCTCCATTTTCACTGCTTAGGTTGTCTCCTACCTTGAAAACTTGACCTACGACTTTACATTGAGGGCGATAGAGAAGATTTTGGAGGCCAAAAATCGTAGATTTCATCTTCTCTTGGTAAGAGCTTCACTTTAACTTAGAAATTTTTTGTTTTCACCATGGAGTTTTCCTACATTTTGGAAGATCCAAAATTTGGGATTTTTGATGAAAAAGCTTGAAGAAAACTCATGGTGAAAAGTTTCTTACCAAATAATCTTGCTTGAGGAGTTAGATTTTTGATTTAGTAATTTATTTGGAATTTATTTGAATTTTCATAGATTTTTCAATGGCTCTCTGAGTGAAGAGAGGAAGGTCGTCCGAGGATTTCGATTCACGAAGATTTGTTAACTTCAAGTTCCAACATAGTTATAATGCTCAAATGAAAACCAGAAGATTGATCCGAGAACAATTTGCAAACCCAGGTGGCGAGATTGACAGGTTGATCCTTGCCAGAAACTGGGAAGATTCTGCTACTTCACTGCAGTAGAAATTGTCCCCATGATTTGGGAGTTCTATGCTAACCTGAGGTTCACTAAGGGTGATCACATCTTGGTTAGAGGTAAGCAAGTAGAATTTAATACTGATTAGATCAATTTTTTTTATGGGCTAGGGAATGTATATCATGATGAGTACGTTGCATTCATGAAGGCTGATTCATCACTGAATGAAGTGATTGCCTTTTTGACTAATGGAAAAGGAGAATGAAAGATTAAGAATAACAAAATAATTAACTTCTCCGCTTCCCTGTTGACAAGTATGACAAAGGTATGGCATCACTTTATTTCTGCTAAGTTTTTACCTACGAATCTTCTTGCTGATTTGATAAAAGATAGAGTAGTGTTGAACTATTGCATTCAGAACATGAAAGCAATAAATGTTGGTGCACTCATAGTTCATCATGCTCAAAGTATATCTTGTAGTTTTACAACTAGTGGGTTGGAATATCCTGCCCTGATTTTCATTTTATGTGAGTAATCAGGAGTAGAGTCCCATAGAAATGAAGAAAGATTGCACCCACAAAATCCTATTGGGAGGCATATGATTTAGAGAGTGGAATCATTTGTTGAATCTAGAGGTGGTAGAAGGGATAGACCCTCTACATCAGCTACAGGAACATCTACTTCTCACTCTGGTTCACTTGAAAATATTATGGAGCAGCTTATGATTCAACAAATGAACATAATTAATATGCAGAGTTTGATTGGAGAGATTGGAGCAAGAAATTCTTATAATGATGAATATCAGCAAAGGAGAGTTCAACATGATATAATTTTGAGAATGCTATGGTAAGACATCCTAGGGATGAGCCCAATGTGGAATTTCCTCCTTGCCCCCATTTCACTCCTTATGCTTCTATTCATGATGAAGATGAGGAGGAAGAAGAAGAAGATGATGATGATGAGGAAGGTGATGAAAAGTGATATTTTTATGACTCTAGTTTATTTTATTTTGATGTTTGTTTATTATTTGTGATTGTATTGTGATGTACCTTTATTTAGGAGCTATTGAAATAAAGACTTTTATTTATGTTGTGGGCTGAAATTGTAATAGTAACAGTAGATTTTTACTTTACCTATACTTTTAGTATTTTTCAGTTTTTGTTTTTTAGTTTTTTGTATTTTTGTTTTTAATTCTCAGCAAATTCTTTAGAATATATTATGTCTCATTTAATGCTTTAAAGCATGTATGTATGTTCTTAAAGTTAGTACCCGCAGTATACCAGAGCCCAGTTTAATAATAAAAAATCCTCAACACGTCAGTTTTTATTTTCATGCATTTACTGTTTTCTTTCACCTACTAAATTTTGTACTAAAATATTTTTAAAATTGCTTAAAAACTTAAGTTTGGGGGGAAGAAAAATTTCTTTTAAAAATTAATAAACTAAATTTTATTTGTCCTAACATGGCCTGAGATATTGAGATTAAACTTTAAATGATTATACTTATGTTTATAATTATTATGGTAAATTTAGGTAAATTTTTTTTAATAATGAATGTCAATTCTAAAGTTAAAGATATTTGGTATGATAGGATAAGACTATGTTTTTCTATTTAAAGTAAATAAAATTGTATTTTTGAAGTGTTAAGAATTTTAGAGTTTCATGTAAGAAGAAAAGAATGAAACTTTATGAAAAATCATAAAGTGATATAAATTTATTAAGGGAAGAAAGGTATGGAGTAATAACTTTAAGAAGAGGATAGTAAAGTTCAAAACTATTAAAGGCTATCCAGATATAGTAATCCTCTCTTGAAAAAGCAAAAGAAAAAGAAAAGAAAGGATTGAAAAGATCCTAAAAGAAAAAATAAAAGAGAAAAATAAAAGAAAAGAAAAATAAAGTGAGAAGAAGCTTGAGGAGATGCCTAATAAAAAATTGTCTTCACTTGAATCAACTTAAGGAAAGAGCTTTATTACATTTTCTAAACTTGTATTGGAATATTGGCAGTATTACTAGTAAAGTTTTCATGAAGTTCTTTTTCATATGAATGTTCTAAATATCCTTAATATGACAAATTGCAATTCTTCTTGAAATGCATAGAGATTCATAAATCTTAAATTTGATTACTAAATACTCGTAGACTTAGAGTTTGAATCTAAGTTATTAAAGATTTTTTTTAAATTTTGTTATTGTTATTCTATTTATTAAACATAGAAGTTATGAGTTGATCCCTATCCTATGCCATATGCTTTTATGTAATAAAAGTTTCACTTGAGGATAAGTAACATTTAAGTTTAGAACATTTAAGTTTAGTAACATTTAAGTTTGGGGGATTTTGATACACCAAAATAATATAGTACTTTAAGTATGTATTTTATGCATATTTTTGGTGATATTACACTTTAAAGAAGGGTAGTTTTGTGTTTTTGTTGCAGATATAATATTTTTAGACATTTGGAGCTAAAGTAACAAAAGGATGAAATTTGGAGCCAAAATATCAAATTTTGGGAATTTGGGGCATGATGCACTGTTTAATAGAGCCTTGGCGCATGATGCGCTAGATCTGACGCCAAATGCTCCAGAGACGACTTTTTGCTGATTAAGGTGATTTAGGGCAAATTTTGCTTGAATTTTTAAATTGACACTTGTTCTAAACACATTTTAGAGTAATTCAATGCATCTAAAAACTTTTGAAGGTTCTTTTATGAAGGATATGTCTCTTAGATCAAATGACACATCTCTTGAATTGAAGGTTTCTCACTCTCCGCTTCCGTAACATGAATGTCTTTGTTTGCTGATGCAGGGGGTAGATTTAGTGTGTAATTTTTGCAATTATTTTTCAACATTAAAAAATTACACATGACATATATATAATAAATGTGTAATATAATCCCAAAAAAATACCTTCTATGAAAATAATTTATCTTTTAAAACTCTTTTTAAACTGCCAAATCCTTGTTAAAATCAACCCAAGTATACATATCGCTCAAGTAATAAAGGGCTCTAATGGAGTCATAGATATCGATCCCACAGGAAAGTTTGAAAATCCTTGAAGTAAGTTTTTGAAATTATTTTATAATTTAAAAATACAAAAATAAAAGTAAAGTGCAAAGTTTGAATATTAACTATTAAGATAAATGTTATGTAAAATGCAGTTGAAAATCAAGTTAACTAACTAATAACTAACTTTCAAAAGTAAAATTACAAAAACTAAACAAAGTTTTTGTTCTGATGAAAAGTTCAAATTTAAAAAAGATTCATTCCCCTTTATAATGAGTATATGGATTGTGAAGAAATTGGAATCATTTGAAAAAATATATAAAAACTATTTTGTGTCAAATAGGAGCAATCATATTTTTTACCCTCTTCTGAGTGTTATAAAGAACATTGACTAATCCAGTGTTTGGTCCCTAATTCTGTGGTTAGACTGAAAGGATACCGACTGCCACTCCAGAGCTCCCACGACTCCCTCACCCGAGAGCTAACAATCTCACATCAATTTCCAATCAACTTGATCAAATTGGGGATTTTAATCTGTCACGTTAAAATTTCCAATTTTGCATCCAACAAAGTATATTTCCTATTTATTTGCACCTAATTCCACGGATGATATACTCTCCCATGAAATCAAATTTGATTCTCCCTATGTTGTAGAAATCATATTCCTTTTCAAAACATATGTCTCTCACCAAGTTTTAACATTTCAATTGGCCAGATCGAAAAGTAAATGAAGATCAGAGTTCAAATCATCACATATTATGTACATATTATTAACATCATATTATGTACATTTAAAACCGTAGAAAGCAAAATCAATTCTTCACAAAACCATATCTTAAAGTATGGAGAAGGATAAATAAGACTATTCAAAATTCATGAGAAGGATATGACAAAACATGAATTTCATATATACAAATAAGTTTATAAAACAAAAGAAATAAAAGACAAAACTTATCTCATATCTCACAATCCTTCCCAAAGAAATCCCTAGAAGTCCTCTCTAAGCCTTTCTCTCTGTAAAATCCCACTCAATTCTCTCTTAGAAGTGTAATGAAGAAGAAATCTCTCGCTTTCTCTCTCCTCTTATAACCATAGAAGAAATCTCCTCTTGTCTCTTCTTGCCTCTCACGCAAAATTTCTCTCTCTCTCTCTCTCTTTCTCTTCTCTCACGCTAACTCTATGAAGTCTTCTCTTTATTTTTTGGCTGGTTCCTTTGAAAAATAATTCAAAATTCCCCTCCAAAAGTCAACACTTTTGAATTCAAAAAATGTGTGATTTGATCTAAGAGAAATATCCCTTCATAAAACAACCTTCCAAATTTTCTAAGTGCATTGAATTACTCTCACAGGTGTGTAGAACAAGTGTTCCTTTGAAAATTCATGCAAAATTCATCTCGAATCACCTTAATTTTCAAAAAGTTATCTTTGGCGCATCATGCGCCAGAATCCCAAAATTTGCTATTTTGGTTCCAAATTTTGTCCTTTTTGTCATTTTTGCTCCAAAAGCCTAAAAATGATATACCTGCAATAGAAACATGAAAATACCCTTCTTTAAAATGTAATATCACCTAAAATAAGCATAAAATATATGCTTAAACAGTATATTATTTTAGTGTATCAAAATCCCCCAAACTTAAATGTTACTTGTCCTTAAGTGATGCTTTTATTACATAAAATCATATGACTTAGTATAGACATTAACTTATAACTTCTATACTTTAGTTTAATAAATAGAATAACAAAATTTAAGAAAAACCTTTAATAACTTAGATTCAAATTCTAAGTCTAGGAATACTTAGTAATCAAATTTAAGATTTCTGAATCTCTATTCATTTCAAGAAGAATTGAAATTTGTCATATTAAGGACATTTAGAATAATCATATGAAAAAGAACTTCATGACAACTTTACTAGAAATGAGCTAATACTCGAATGCTACAATTCCTTAACTTGATTCACATGAATCCTATTTTTGATCAAGCATCTCCTCAAGCTTCTCCTCACATATTTTTCTTTTTTTTTCTTTTCCCTTTTTTTTTCTTTTAGGATCATTTCAATCCTTCCTTTTCTTTTTTTTTTCAAATGAGGATTACTATATTTTGATAACCTTTAATAATTTTGAACTTCACTATCATCTTCTTAAAGTTAAAACTCTATACCTTTCTTCCTTTATAAATTCATATTAGTTTATGATATAAATTCCTTTATAAATTCATATTAGTTTATGATTTTTCAAAAAGTCTCATTCTTTTCTTCTTACATGAAACTCTAAAATTCTTAACACTTCAAGAATACAATATCCTTTACTTTAAATAGAAAAACATAATCTTATCCTATCATACCAAATATTTTTAATTTTAGAATTGACCTTCATTATTAAAAACTTTTTACCTAAATTTACCACAATATTTATAAACATAAGTATAGTCATTTAAAGTTAAATCTTAATATTCTAGGTCATGTTAAATTAATTTTGAAAAAATAGTTAATTGAGGACAAATAAAATTTAGTTTACTTCTTTTGAAAATAAATTTTTCTTTCCCCCAAACTTAAGTTTTAAGTGATTTTAAAAATATTTTTAGTATAAAAGTTAGTAGGTGAAAGAAAACAGTAAATGTATGAAAATAAAAATGGACTTGTAGAGGATTTCTGACTATGAAACTAGGCTCTGCAGGCACTAACTGTAAAACTATATACATGCTTTAAAACATTAAATAAAACAAAATATATTCTAAAGAACTTGCTGAGAATTAAAAATAAAAATACAAAAACTGAAAAACTAAGCTGAAAATACTAAAATACAAAAAAAAGTGAAAGTCTACATTTACTTTACAAATTTAGTTCACAACAAAACATGAAAGTTTTTACTACAACAAGTTTCAAATAAAAGTACAACACATTAAAATCACAAATAACAAAAAAACAAGAAAACACACTAAACTAAACTCATAAAAATCAATCATCATCTCCTTCCTCATCATTATCATAATCTTCTTCTTCTTTTCCTTCTTCTTCATCATGAACAGAAGCATAGGGAGTGAAACTAGGGAAGCAGGAAATTCCACATTAGGTTCACCCCTAAGCCCTAAGATGTCCTCCTCTAAGATGTTTCACCATAACATTTTTAAAATCACTATCATACTGAACTTTCTTCTGGTGATATTCATCATTATAAGAATTTCTTACTCCAATCTCTCCCAACTGACATCTCCCAACTAGCTTTGAATATTAATTATGTTCATTTGTTGAATCATCAATTAGTCCATAATACCTTCAAGTGATGCAGATTGAGAAGTAGACGTCCCTGCAGCAGATGTAGAGGGCCTATCTATTCTTCCACCTCTAGATTCAACAAATGATTCCACTCTATGAATTATATGCCTCCCAATCAGATTTTGTGGCTGTAATCTTTCTTCATTTCTTTGGGACTCTACTCCTGATTGTTCACATAGAGTGAAAATAAGGGCAGGGTATCCCAAACAACCAGTTGTAGAACAACCAGCTATACTTCGGGCATGCTAAACTATAAGTGCACCAACATCTATTGCTTTCATGTTTTGAATGCAATAGTTTAGTACAACTCTGGCTTTTGTAACATCAGCAAAATGATTTTTTGATAACAATTTGACATAAATGAAGTGGTGCCATACTTTTGACTGAATAGTCAACATGGAAGCAGGGAAATTAACTATCTTGTTATTCTTAATATCTTGTTATTCTTAATTTAATATTCCACTCTCCTCTTTCATCAGTTAAAAATGCAATCACTTCATCCATTGATGAATCATTCATCACAACTGCATCATATTCATCAAAAAATACACCCCTCAACTCATAAAAAGTATTGACCGGATCATCAATAAATTCAACTTGCTTACCCCTAACTAGTATATGGTCATTAAAAGTAACCTCAGGTTTGCATTAAACTCCCAAACCATCGGGACAATTGCTACGACAGTGAAGTAGCAAAATCTTTCCCAGTTTTTGGTAAGGTTAATTCTCTCGATCTCGCCACTCGATTTTGCAAACATCTGTTCTTGGATCATTCTTCTTGTCTCCATTTGAGTAGTGTAACTGTGCTGGGCTTTGAAACTAACAAATTTTCGTGCATCAAAATCTTCGGATGACCTTCCTCTCCTAACTCGGGGAGCCATTTAAAAAATCTATGAAAATCTAAATAATTCTAAATAAATTACTAAATAAAAAATCTAACTCCTCAAGCAAGATTATTTGGTTAAAAAAGTTTCACCATGAGTTTTCTTCAAACTTTTTCATCAAAAATCCCAAATTTTGGATCTCCCAAATCTATGGTGAAAATAAAAAATTTCTAAGTTAAAGTGAGGCTCTTACCAAGCGAAGATGAAATCTATGGCTTTTATCCTCTGAATCCTTCCCTTTTGCCCACAATGTGATGCCATATACCAAAGTCTTGAGGTAAGAGGCGACTTAAGCAGTGAAATGGAGTTTGTTTGTGCGATTTCACAATTTTCTAGGTGATATAGCATGTTCGAACCTTTGGCGCATCATGTGTCAATCTGGCGCATCAAGCGCCAAGGCTCTATATATTGGCGCATCATGCACCAGAGCTTAAATTCATCATATTTCAATTTCTACGAAAATATGCTTTGTACCGCTTTATGTAAACCTTTATTTAACTCAAATAAACCTTTCTAAACATAATTAAACATCACACTAACACCAAACTTTCATAATCAACACAAAACTCACATTTATATATAAAATCCGCGTTATTACAAACTAATAATTTTCAAGCTAACAAACATCAAATTGAATGTTTTGAAACAAACTAACATCCTAACACTGAAATCTAAACATCAAAATTCAAAACATAAACATAGATAGTGTTCAACAATAGAAAGGAAATGCAATCCAACACAACAGCAATAAGGAAATGCAATTCAACACAACAAAATAACTAAAACAAATAGTACTAAACAGAAGTTCCGTGCATAAATTAAATTCAAACATCTTCTTCAATATCGTCCTCCTGGATATCTTCCATAGGTTGGTAGTGCACATACAAGTTCTAGAAGGGTTATGGAAATTCATCATTTGAGTTTTCCTCCTCAATCCAAGAATGTTTCCTGAACATATGTACTAAACCATCTTCAATACACCTAGTGTGTTCAAAATGTTCCTTTAGTCTCCAATCTAGATGATGCAACATTTCAATAATATTCCCAATCACATGTATGAGATTTTGCATCTCTTTTTCAATCTTCTTGATCTTCTTCAAAAGTGCACTCAAGTTGTAGTAGGGCTGAACACGTGATGAATTCTGAGATTCTTGATCCATCAACACATTCATATCATTTTCATTTCACATTCCAATACAATTACAATAGACTTCTGGATCCATCGACTTCCAAGGATGAAACACTTTTTCCTGACTTTCATAAGGTACTTGTGATTGACTGCACAGTAAGAAAATAGTGGATGGATGCCCAAGTCCAGTTGCAGATTCATTGACAATCAAACTCAAAACTGATTTCACAATAATAGCTCCAACATCAATAGGTTTTCCAGATTGAATACAGTAATTTAGAATGACACTTTCCTTAGTTACCTTACTGATTTTCATGGTGAGCAGTAATTTTGATGCAATGAAGAAGTGTCGGGATTTTGAAACTGGATTTACAAATGATGAGGTAGCAGTAGAGTAATTTAGAAAACTTACATTTCCATCATCTCTGGTCTCCCAATTTGCATCTTCAACCATAAGGTAGCAGTAGAGTTCATTCATATTATCTCTTGTAGGGGTAAAATTTGCATAATGACAGATGGACACAAAATCAATCATAAACATCTTGTTTTTTTCTTGAAGGAGTGAACTACACAAACTTGTCTCACACGTAGATCATTCCTTAGTTGATCCCATGAAGATTTGCATAAAATTCTTTTACTATAAGAACAACGACAGCGGTAGTAGTGTAGCAAAGCACTTCACAGTGCTTTTGTGCAATAGTCTCTTCTACTCAAGTATTCGGCGTGTTGAATCCTCAATTCACAAATCCCCTTTCCTTGATTAGCCTCTTCTTCACTAGAACTCGATCATGTAATTTCTACACATCAAAACTGATGAACTTTTTACAGTTAAAAACTTCAAATCTAGCGGAGTTTTTAGAGTGGGAAGCCATGGGATTTGAAATCTGGTGGTTTTCCCCTCATTTTACCCCTTAAAATAGACTTAGGATTCAGTTTTTAGGAGTTATAAGGAGAAGAAACTGCCAAAAACCGTCAAAACCGCTTTTTTGACACGTTTTAGTCATTTGAGGTACCACGACGCATCATGCGCCAGCTCTTTGGATTTCAGCATATCATGCACCAGCTCTCTGGAATTCGGCGCATCATGCGCCAGTTTCAAAATCTTTGCCGCATCATGCGCCAGTTTCAAAATCTTTGCCATTTCGATTTTGATCCAATAATTTCTCAAATTTCCATAAAGTTAGGTAAAAAAAGATGTTATAAATATTTTTCTAAAATACACGGACTTCATAAAGACCTAAACATAAACATAAGTAAAATATTTTGAACACAACAAACTCAAAAGAAAACTAAACAATGATAAATATGGGTGAACACAACAAACTCAAAAGAAAACTAAGCAATGATAAATATGGGTTGCTTCCCACAAAATACTTGGCTTAATGCCGTCAGCCCGACATTCCTAGTCTTATTCTGGGTGTCCCAACATTATAGTCTCTTTATAAGCTGGTCTTTGACCATCAAAAAATGATTTCAATCTTTTCCCATTCACTTTAAATATTCTTCCAATCTTGGGGTCTTCAATATTAACTGCTCCATATGGATAGACTTTTATAACTCTGAATGGCCCTTTCCACCTAGACTTCAATTTTTCCTGAAATAATTTCAATCTTGTATTGTATAATAAAATTTTCTATCCAGGTTCAAATTCTTTTTTTTGTTATCTTTTGATCATGTCATTCTTTAATCTTTTCCTTATAAATCATCACATTATCGTAAGATTCATTTCTAATTTCTTCAAGCTCATTCAATTGTAATAATCTTTTCTCATCAGCTTTTTTCAAACTAAAATTAAATTTTTTTTATAGCCCAATAAGCTTTATGCTCCAATTCAACTGGTAACAGACAAGTCTTCCAAAAAATTAATCTATGTGGGGACATTCGTATAGGTGTCTTATAGGCTGTCTATATGCCCATAATACAATATCTAATCTAGTAGACCAATCCATTTTATTAGGAATAACACTTTTTTCCAAAATTTTTTTAATTTCACGATTAGATATTTTTTCTAAACCACTAGTCTGGGGATGATAAGCAGTTGCAATTTTATGCATTATATAATATTTTTCCACCAATTTTACAACTGTTACATTCCTAAAATGAGACCCTTCATTGGTAGTGATTACTCTCGGCCTTTCCTACCTTATAAAATTTAATTAAAAATTTTGAAACACTACGAGCATCACATCTAGGTAAAGAGAATGCTTCAATCCATTTTGAAACATAATCCACTGCAATCAATATATAAATATTTTCAAATGAAGGTATAAATGGTCCCATAAAATCTAATCCCCATGCATCAAAAATTTCAATTTCTAAATTAAAATTTAGAGGCATTTCCAAAATGACCTCCAAATTCACATAAGAATTACTCTCTGACACCGATCACATGTTTTGATATGTATATTAACATCTCTAAATAGAGTAGGCCAATAAAATCTAGATTGTAAAATTTTATGAACAGTTCTATCATTTCCAAAATGACCTCCAAATTCACATAAGAATTACTCTCTGACACCGATCACATGTTTTGATATGTATATTAACATCTCTAAATAGAGTAGGCCAATAAAATCTAGATTGTAAATTATGGATCATCCCAAAAATATGATTTTGCAGCATAATTGAATTTCTTTATAAATTTCTTTTCCTGCTGTTTCATCAGTCCATATGGTAAAATACTACTAACAATATAATTTACAATATCAACATACCAAGGTATTTCTCATCCTCTTACATCATAAAGTTTATCATTAGGAAAGTTTTCATTAATTTCTTTTTCCAAATAAAATATTTCTTTCTGCTCTAGCCTAGATAAATGACCAGCAATTTGATTATCAGTCCCTTTTCTATCAACTATTACAAAATCAAACCCTTGCATAAGAAGCACCCATCTGATTAATCTTGGTTTATCATCTTTTATTTGCATCAAATATTTAATAGTCAAATGATCAATATGCACAACACATTTGTTTTCAATTAGATATGACCTAAACTTATCAGAAGCATACACAATGGCTAATAATTCTTATTTAGTGGTGGTGTAATTAATCTGAGGATCATTAAGAGTCATACTGGAATAGTATATAACTTTAAAAATCTTATCATATTTGTGCCCTAAAATAGCTTTAATAGTATAAACACTAGCATCACACATTAATTCAAAATGTTTCTCGCAATCAGGTGAAACAATTTTAGGAGCAGTGATCAATTTTTCCTCTCAAAGATTCAAAGGCTTTAAGGTAATCTTCATTAAATTCAAATTTTGTATCTTTTTCCAGAAGTTGGCATAAGGATTTAATAATTTTTGAAAAGTCTTTAATATATCTCCTGTAAAATCCAGCATTTCCTAAAAGCTCCTAACTCCTCTCACTGTAGTAGGTGGAGGTAGGTTTGATATAACCTGTATTTTTGCAAGATTTACTTCCATGCCATTTTCTAAAATTTTATGCCCAAGAACAATTCCTCCTGTAATCATGAATTGACAACTTTCCCAGTTCAATACGAGATTAGTCTTTTCACAACATTCCAAAATTTACTTTAAATGATTTAAACATATTTCAAATGATGTTCAAAATACAGAAAAATTTTTCATAAAAACTTCAATCTCTTTTTCAATCAAATCAACAAAAATTAACATTATATATCTTTGAATTATTGCAGGTGCATTACATAATCCAAAGGGCATTCACCTAAAAGAAAACGTTCCATAAGGACTAGTAAATGTTGTTTTCTCTTGATCCTCTGGATCAATAGGTATTTGGTGATAACCGATATATCCACCTAGAAAAAAGATTATTTATTCCCAGCCAATCTATCCAACATCTCATTCAAAATGGGTAAAGGAAAATGATCCTTTATAGTGAAAGAATTTAATTTTCTATAATCTATGCAAATACTCCAACCAGTGACCTATCTTGTTGATATTAATTAGTTACGCTCATTTTTCGCTACAGTCACACCTCCTTTCTTTGGAACATACTGAATTGGACTTACCCAAGCACTATCTGAAATAAGATATATTATTCCAACATCTAACTATTTTAAAATTTGTTTCTTCACAACTTCTTTCATCATAGGATTTAATCTCCTTTGAGGATCATCTCTTGATTTATGTTAAGCTTCTAATAAAATTCTATGCATACAAATTGAAGGACTGATTCCTTTAATATCAGCTAATGTCCATCCAAAGGCTTTCTTATTTTTTTTAAAGTTTACAACAACTGTTGTTCTTGCTTATCAGTTAATTCTGAGGATACTATAACAAGTAATGTTGATAAATCTGCTAAGAATGCATACTTCAAATGTGTAGGAAGTATTTTCAGTTCTAGTTCAGGAGGTTTCTCAATAGATGAAATCAATTTCTCAATATCTCAATAGATGAAATCAAATTCTTGTTACTTTCTGTAAGATAAAAAATTTCATATTTTTCTTGAACATAAACCAAATCCCCTTTACTCCCTTTCATAGATTCATTATGAATTTTGTCTTCTTAAAAATCCTCATCTTGATATTTCATATACTTCTTTTCAAATTTGCTTTTAGAAGTCTTCTTAAAATATTCATGGCTTAAATATTTATTAATATCCATTTTGAAGCATTCAACCGCTTGTTCTTTTGTAGGGTATCTCATTGATTTTACAATATTAAATGTAACCTCTTGATCACTAGCTCTCATAATTAGTTCTCCTTTTTGCACATATATCAAAGCTCTTCCATTGGCTAGGAATGGTCTTCTTTAAATGATAGGAATTTCTTTATCATCCTCCGTATCTAATACAATAAAATCCACAGGAAAGATAAATTTATCAACCTTTACTAAAACATCTTCTATAACTACTTTAGGATAGGTAATCGAACAATCAACTAACTGAAGAGTTACAATAGTAGGTGAAATATCTCCTAAGCCCAACCTTCTGGAAATTGATAACGACATAAGATTAATACTGGCTCCTAAATCACATAAAGCTTTTTCATAAAATTATTCTCCAATAGCACAAGTAATTGTAAAACTTCTAGGATCTTTAAGTTTTTCAGGAAGTTTTTTTTAATTATAGTACTACACTTTTCAGTGAGTGCAACAATCTCATTATCTACAAACTTCCTTTTCTTATTAAGTATATCCTTCATGAACTTCACATAGCTTGACATTTGTTCCAAAGCTTCAAAAAATGGTATCTTTAACGTTAATTTCCTCAAATTTTCCAAAAATTTTAAAAATTGATTATCTCTGTGTTTCTGCTTCAATATTTGAGGAAATGGAGGTGGTGGTTATTTGAGGAAATGGAGGTGGTTTGAGGAAATGGAGGTGGTGGTTTTTCTAGAGTGATTTTCATTGATTTAATAGGATTTTTTGCTTCAATATGAAAATCTTCACCAGATTTTTCATTTTCCACCTCATCTTTTTCAACATCAACTTCTTGTTGAACTTTATTTTCTAATTCTTTTCCACTTCTCAGTTGAATAGCTTTAATTTTCTCTTTGTTCTGATCTTTAGGATTTACTTCAACATTACTAGGCAATGTTCATGAAGGTCTATTGCTAAGTGCGGTAGCAATACATCCCAATTTATTATCCATGTTTCTGATTGCAGCTCCTTGACTTTGTAATTGTGTGTTCATTTACAATATCAATGCTTCCATTGATAGATTTTTCTCCTTACTCTATAAATTATTTAATCCTGGGGGTTATAAGGTTTATAAGCTTGATTCCTTTGATTGTTGGAGTTTCCTAATGAGTTAGCAGTATTGTTTCACCATTGCAAATTTGCAGCATTTGAGTTATTATTACTCCAACTAAATTTTAGATGGTTCTTCCATCCAAGGTTATAAAATTGGCATAAGGGTTATTAGAATGATTGTTTATTGCATTTAAAATCTCATAAGAAGATTGAGATTCCATCATTTTTCCTAAAGTGTTTTCCTTAAGCACAAGTGCTTTCTGAGAATAATTCATTCCATATTGATCTATCTTCTTCAATATAGCAGCTAACATAGATATTGCATCATAATCATGAATACTATCTAATCTTTTTAGATTTACCCTTTCAGAGGGCCATCGAAAATTATTAGTAGTCATCTCTTCAATTAATGAATATGCTTCATCAAATGGTTTTGACATTAATGATCCACCAAAAACAACGTCAATTATTGATCTAAGAGATCTAACCAACCCATTATAGAAAGTTTGAAATATTAACAAATCTGGAAATCCATGGTGTGGACACTTTCTAAGGAGATCTTTAAATCTTTCCCAGGCTTCATACATTAATTCCACTTCAAATTGACAAAAAGACGTGATATCATTTCTAAGCTTAGCAGTTTTTGAAGGTGGAAAATATTTAGATAAGAATTTTTGTGATAAATATTCTCATGTTCTGATAGATCCAAGTGCTAATAAGTTTAACCTCATCTTAGTTTTATCCCATAGTGAAAAGGAAAATTTCTAAGCCTAACAACATCATTCGACACTCTATCATATTTAAATGTAGCACATAATTTGAGAAAACTAGCAAGGTGTAAATAGGATCTTCAGTTGGTGTTCCTCCAAACTGATTATTTTGTATCATTTGGATAATAGTAGGTTTAAGCTTAAATGAATTGGCAGGACGACAGGGTTTTGTATACTCAAATGAATTTCATCTGCTGTAGTAATCTCTTAAAGTTCTCTAATGATGTTCATTTTCATTTCCAACATTGTTTAAATTGCAAGAAATTTTACAAAAATGATCTTTCTCTTTTTGTTGTTTTCAAAATTTTTCTAACAGTTCTCTCTATTTCTGAATTGTAAGGTACTAAATTTTTCAGATCTTACACTACACATAAATAAACAAAACAAGTAATTAAAAATAAGCAAACACACTTAAATAAGAAAATGTACAAGACTAAACTAAAAGCACTCTTTTTTTATTTTTATTAATTTTTTAAAATAAAATAAAATACTTAATAAAACTACTTTCAGTTACTTCCCCGGCAACATGACCAAAAAATTGATGTGGGGGTAGATTTATTGTGTAAATTTTGCAAATATTTTTCAATATTACAAAATTACTCACGATAAATATATAATAAATGTGTAATATATTCCCATCAAAAATACATTTTATGAAAATAGTTTATCTTTTAAAACTCTTTTTAAATTGACAAATCTTCGTTAAAGTTAACGCAAGTATACGTATCCCTCAAGTAATAAAGGGCTCTAATGGATTTGGAAAATCCTTGTAGTAAGTTTTTGAAATTATTTTATAATTTAAAAATACAAAAATAAAAGTAAAGTGCGAAGTTTGAATATTAACTACTAAGGTAAATCCTATATAAAATACAATTGAAAATTAAAGTAAACTAACAAAGAACAAACTTTCAAAAGTAAAATTACGAAAACTAAACAAAGTTTTTGTTTCGACGGAAAGTTTAAATTTAAAAAAGTATCATTCCCCTTTACAATGAGTATATGGATTACGAAGAAATTGAAACCATTTGAAAAAATACATAAAATTTTTTTTGTGCCAAATAGGAGTAATCCTATTATTTACCCTCTTTCGAGTGTTATAAAGAACATTGACTAATCCAAAGTTTTGTCCCTAATTTTGTGGTTAGGTTGGGAGGATACCAGCTGCCACTCCAGACCTCCCACTATGCCCTCACCTGAGGGCTAAAAATCTCACATCAGTTTCCAATCAACTGGTCCAAATTGGGGATTTTAATCTATCACCTTAAAATCTCCAATTCTGCATCCAACAAAGTATATTTCCCTATTTATTTACACATAATCTCCATGGATGACATACTCTCCCATGAAATCATATGTGATTCTGCCTATGTTGTAGAAATCATATTCCTTTTTAGAACATATGTCACTTAATAAGTTTTAACATTTCAATTAGCCATATCAAAAAGTAAATGATGATCAGAGTTCAAATCATTACAAATTATTAACATTTAAAACCGTAGAAAACAAAATCAATTCTTCACAAAACCATATCTCAAAGTAGGGAGAAGCATACAGAAGACTACTCATAATTCATGAGAAGGATACAACAAAACATGAATTTCATATATAAAAATAAGTTTACAAAACAAAAGAAATAAAAGACAACTTATCTCATAATCCTTCCCAAGCAAATCCCCCAAGCCTTTCTCTCTTTACAATCCCACTCAATTCTCTCTTAGAAGTGTAATGAAGAAGAAATCTCTCACCTTCCCTCTCCTCTTACAATCCTAGAAGAAATTCTCCTCTTCTCTCCTCTTTCCTATCACGCCAACTTTCTCTCTCTCTCCCTTTCTCCAATCTCACACCAACTCTATGAAGTCTTCTCTTTATTTTTAGGCTGCCTCCTTTGGAAAAGAATTCAAAATTCCCCTCCAAAAGTCAACTCTTTTAAATTCAGAAGATGTGTTATTTGATCCAAGATATATATCACTTCATAAAAGAACCTCCCAAAGTGTCTAAATGCATTGAATTACTCCAATAGGTGTAGAACATGTGTCCCTTTGAAAATATGCCCAAAATTTGTCTCGAACCATTTTAATTTGCAAAAAGTCATTGCTGGTGCATCATGCACCAATCTGGCGCATCATGTGCTAGTTCTCTATCAAAGGACGCATCATGCATCGATCAGACGCATGATGCATGCATGATGTGCCGATCAGGCGCATCATGCGCCAGAATCCCTAAATTTGCTGTTTTGGTTCCAAATTTCATATTTTTTTGCCATTTTTGCTTCAAATGCCTAAAAATGATATACATTCAATAAAAAACATGAAAATACCCGTATTTAAAGTGAAATATCACAAAAGATAAGTATAAAATATGCGATTAAAATAATATATTATATTGGTGTATCATCTGCACAAATTTGTCACAACCCCCACGGAGTGTCACACTCCTCGTGAAATCTCTGTATTGACAGAATCTCAGTACTTGGAGTCAGTATCTGAATTTTGATTCCCAAGATATTTTAGTGGTTAAGGATGTTACATCTGATACCGCATTGCTTTAGGAGCCCCTCCTACTGCAACCTTTCAAATGAAATTAGAGTGTTGGTGTAAGGTCGTCTGATTCCTTCAAATTCCCTATATTTTCCATTTCCCTTATGAGAAATGTTTCTACATTCATGAAATCTCAGGATTAGTGCAAGGTTGTATGATTTCTTCAAATTCCACATATTTTCCATTTCCCTTCCGAGAAAATATTTCGCATTCATGAAATCTCAGGGTCGGGGAAATCTCATCTGATTCCTTCAAATTTCACATATTTTCCATTTCCCTTCCAAGAAATTTGTCCACCGATTCCTTCAAATTCCACATATTTTCCATTTCCCTTCTGACAAATTTTTCCACATTCATGAAATCTCAGGGTCGGCGCAAGGTCGTATGATTCCTTCAAATTCCACATATTCTCCATTTCCCTTTCGAGAAAAATTTCCTTATTCATGAAATCTCAAGTCGGTGCAAAATTGTTTGATTCCTTCAAATTCCACATATCATTTCCCTTTTGACAAAATTTTCCTTATTCATTAAATTTTAGGGCCAGTGCAAGGTCGTTAGATTCTTTCAAATTCCACATATTTTCCATTTTTCTTCCGAGAAATTTTTCCGCATTCATGAAATCTCAGGGTAAGTGAAAGGTCCACCAACTCCTTCAAATTCCACATATTTTCCATTTCCCTTCTAAGAAATTTTTCTGCATTCCATGAAATCTTAAGATCGGTGCAAGGTCATCCGATTCCTTCAAATTCCACATATTTTTCATTTCCCATCAGAGAAATTTTCCCACACTCATGAAACTTTCAGGGCCAGTACCTAAATTTTGATTCTCATTCTTTAAGATAGTATAATGCCACCTTAAATGGAGTAAGGAATCCTATTCTCATCTTTTGAGATCAGTATGAGACCACCCTAAATGGATTAAGGCATCCGATTCTCTACACGAATCTTTGAGATAGGTATAAGACCACCTTAAATGGCTTATAGAATCTTCTATTATAGAATCTTATTCTTATCTTTTGGGATCAGTCTATGACCACCTTAAATGGATTAAGTAATATGATTCTCTACATGAATATTTGAGATAGGTATAAGGTCACCTTAAATGGAGTAAGGCATCCTATTCTCACTTCTCTGTACTTTTGTTACCTCTTGGGTTAGATGTGAGTCCTTGTGCATTCCATCATAATCCAATATCTTCACATATTTCCGCCTTTTGAAATTAAATTCTTCACAAACTTAAAATCAAAATTTAAAATTGAAATTGAAGATCTTTTAACATCAAATTTCAAATCAAATCTTCATTGTAATCGTAAGTATTCCAGATGGTTTTTCATGGAATCTCCTTCCTTTTTCCCTAGCAGGAGTCCTTGTTCACTCCCCAGCAAAAACCTTCTACTCTTTTCTATTCTATTCTGAGTGTACCGACTTAGACAACAGTGTTAGCTTTATTGATCTATTCGGTCAAAGCCTATACGTACGGTGTGCTGCCCGACACACCACACCTATTGAGGGTCCATTTGCTGACCTCACTTTCTTTTGGTTGAGGTCTGGTTGAGGTCTAGTTTCCTCCTCAGTAGCCTAGGGTCTAGCCATAGAACTTTCCTGTTGACTATTCCTAAAGCACTAAAAAAGGAACCCTCACCATTATAAAGTCTAAACTCTTCTTTGCTCAACTTGAAGTTCCAAATATTGGTTCAAACATCTAGCACTTAGTAGGTGGAGCTAGTATGCGCGAGCTCAAGGGGAGTCCCTCTAGAACTGCTTAGCCTTAGGGTTAACCCTGGGTGGTGTGGTCTTGGTTAGTTTCATGCACACACTTGTGCATTACACTTCCACTCATAACCTTGAACCAAAACATGCTTGACTTTGATCCTTTAAACTTTTGGTAGACTCAGGTAGATGGTTCCTTAGGCCACTAGCCCTAGACTAGGGTTTAGCTAAGACCAGTACACCCAAAGTAGGGAATTTTATTGGTCCATAGCTCAATTAAGGTGGTTTACACCGCAATTTTACCAAAATACCCAACTCAGCTTTTTGCTTCAAAACCTACCCCAATTTACAAAACTACCCTTGAAACCCCAAAATTGACCAAAATTCCCAAAATCACCCAAAATACCCAAATTTGTTCAAAAACCATCTTAAACCATTTGAAACCACCCAAATTGTTTAAAACATCCCAAAATTTTCAAAATTACCAAAATACTCTGCATTTGGTCAAAATAACAAAAATATTCCTAGTGGCCCAAATTGTCCCAAAACTATGGAAAAGTAAAAAATTATGAAAATTGATTTTCTGAGTTCCTTGTGATCAGGGGCATTTAGGAAAAATAAAAATTATTTTTGAGAAAATACTTCATTTTACAACTATATTTTAAGTTAAAAATAATTAAAATTTTAAAAAATACAAAAAATGGTTCAAATTATTCTTAATTGTTTCCTGACCACTTAAGACTCATTAAAATATTTTTCTTAATTTTTCTAAATTAAAAATAATATTTCAAAGGCTAAAAATGTGTTTCCCTAATTTTTCATTAAAATAATTATAATAATTAAAGTTTAATTTGAAAAATCATGGAATTTTGCCTAAGTGTTTCCTGACGTAGGCGAACTTCTAATAATTTTCTCATAAAATAAAACTTTGTTTTGATTGATTAGATAAATTAATATTAAAAATCCTATTTTTTAAGTTAAAATAATTATTTAAATTAAATTAAAATTTGAACTACAACATCTTCTCCTCTCATGTTTTAATTAACCCATGGATAGGGTACTCTAAAATTTTCAAAGTTATTTGAATTATGCTTAATGAGTTATGAAGTAGAAGACCCCAAGCGCATGATGGTAATTTTAGATATGAGTACCTTAATCAAAATTTAGGATTAACCAAAGGAAAAAATGTGTAATTTTGATCTTAATAAGTGCTTTTGGATGATTGAGACATGATGGGTTAAAAGGTAGAAACCAATTTATCACCTTTCCATGGTAAGAATAAAATTTTAATCTTCTAAATTACTGAGATTTGAAATTTAATCAAAATCAAATGATTTCTAAAGTGATGGGCTTAAATTAGGAAGATGATAAATAACTAATCTTCAGTCCGCAATTGAGGATAATATGATCTTTCAATAAGGATGTGTATCATTTAAATTAAAATTTTTTAATAATTGTAAATTTACTCATTGAGATTGTTAAGGGCTTGGTAGTGACCTAGACTTGATATTTAAATTTATTTGATAAGATTTAGAAAAGATAACATAATTGATGATAAAAACCCTTAAACACTATAAGCCTAACTTCAGGGGTGACTACATAATCTTTAATGACTTAAACTTGCCCTAGGGGCATCCACCCACATAACTTTTAATAAAAAATCAACTAATTAATTGACTGCCCCACTTTTGGGATAATTAAAATGTCAAGGTTCACTAAGTAATGGGATAATTTCAATTCAACCTTTGAATGATTATTAGAATAATATGATAAATTCATAATGAACTCGAAATGTTTTAAGAGATCCTTAAAGTGGTTTAGGGTCATTCCCCAAACACTTTGGAATCTCTTGGATATTTTGAAGGAAAAATTGAACTTGCTATATTCTATTCTAGAAAATGCTCCACTAAGATCTCTTCAGGACTCACTGAGTCATGGTTTAAGGGTTAGGAAATTACAACTTCATCTATTCCTGCAATTTATATACATATTGCAAAAGCTAATCTTTTAGCGGGAATGCTAAGAAGATGACAGGTATGCTTTTATAAGTGTTATTTAATTTTTTCATTATTCTTTTTGCAATCTACTTTTGCTGCAAAAAATTATAATTGCTTGGTTACGTACTTTCCTTTATTTGCAAAAATCAAAACCATTTTTCAAAAAATAATCAACATTTTCAAAAATCTAAAACAAATTGTTTCAAAGGTAACCATAAATCCTTTGAAATGTCACTAAACTTAAAACGTCCTTTTGAATTTATGGTAGTCCCTCTAGTCCCTCAGAGAAGGTAACCCACAGTTGCTAACGAAATCTCTCTAGTTTAAATTGGTTTCACATCTTGTTTAAGCTAAGTAAGTTCAAGAAGAAAATAGTGATACCGGAATGAGGAAACCGTGAGATCCTAACTGGTGTCGCTCTAATCAACTTTAACACCCCCCACATGATTAAACTGCAAACTTGTCATTTAAACCTTTAAACTTTAGACTTTAGGACTGCTACTTCGTCAGGAGCTAACTCCATGGGTAGCCTTCTACAAATCTACAATAACATGAGGATCTAAAATAGCAAGCAGATCTATAAACAACACATCTTTTGATAGAATTAAAACAACAAGCCATAGGAATTCAAGGTTGTCCGCCTAGCGCGACATAAATTCTTAACTCTTTCATTAGACTTTTACACGACCATGTTGTGTAATTTAAGCCCGAACTTGTTTTAGGATTCTGAGGTTGTCATTTGTTACGACCTAAATCCTCACATCTTCCAGGCTATTTGTGTGATCGTCTCGCAAAAATGTAAGCCTTAATTAAAAAAAAATTGGCAGGATGAAATGTTTAATAATTCTTCTTCTTGAAATTAAAGCCAAACCATAGGATAGCTTGGAAAGTCACAGAGGTTCTCCTCAATATCCATGACATCCCCTATTTCTTCTTCATTTGGATTCCAAAATAAAATGTTCTGAATTTGAGCCATTCTCATTTCACACCTCTTTGTCTGATCTTTCAAAAAGTCATATCCCTTTGAATTCTAGAAGACAATAATCTCTGATCTTAATTGAGAGTTTTCTTAGGCAACTTTGGTTATCTAAGATGTAATTAACTATAGGGGATTGCCCTTATAGGAGACTTTCAAAACCCAACTTAATATAAACTCTATTTAATTTTTCGTACTAAATAGGGGAACATGTTAGTCAACATAATAAAAATGGTTTTTTACAGACTTAAAATGGATGTCATAAATTCTTTAGTTTATTTAATCGAGCCTTAAAAGTGAGTAGTGTATCTATTCTTTGGGATGGATGCATTGCTTGCGACATTAGGCTCACTTATTTAAAGAACTGAGGATATGAGATCGATTTGGTCTTGTATTTTCAAAACTTAAAATATTACTTTTTTTAAAATTATATATCCATAATATCCATTCCAAAAACCGACAACTTCCATTTTGGCGATCGACACCAGCACATGGAGGATCCATAATTGGAGCTCCCTTGGTCTCATGACTCAAAAAAGAGTAATTTTAAGGTTAATATCCTCAATTGACCTCATCCTACCCAAATACCCAATTTAGCTTTTTACCCCCAAACCTTCTTAAAATTACCAAATTACCTTTGAAAGCCTAATATTTCAAAAATTACCCAAACTACCCAACTTTGTCCAAAAATTATCCCAAACTACTTTGAACCACTCAAATTGTCCAAAACTCTCAAACTTTTTTTAAAAATCCCTACTTTTGTATTAAAGTCCAAATGTCACCAAATTGAACCTCATAACTCCATAATTTCAACCCAATTGATATCCAAAACTCTTCATCACAATCCCTTAAACCAATTTGAACCATCATTAATCCAAACACAAACACTAACCCAATCCAAACCCAAATGCCCCAAAATTGACCATGAGCCAAATTCCACATATTTGAACCTCCCAATTAATTTAAAATCACCCAATTTCTTTTCAAAACTTCTCATGACAATCATCCACATTAAATTAATGAATAAATTGACCCAAGTCTTAGCCCAAACCCAACATAGACCCAAGTTCAAACCAAATGCCCAATTTTGAACCAAAACTACAAATTTGACCAAATCTATTGAATCTAATCAAGCCATGGTCACCATAACCAACATTTGAGTCCTAGGAACTAAGCTCGATCCACCTAGCCCAACCTAATTGAGCCATGGACCAAGGATCCCTTGAATTAGGGGATCTTTTCCCATAAGTAGCTAAACCAAATGATTCTTTACCATTAGCCAACAGACCTCAGTGCTTATCACCATTAAGCTTCCTCTAACTCCCCTAACCACCCTAGCCACCAGCCCAAGCCTAGTCGGCTGGCCTAGTCACTGGAAAAAATCAAACTTTAGAGACACCCCAAGCCTTGAACCCAAAATTAGAACTCGTTAAGTTGGTTATACTCCATTAGCCATTATCGCCACTCAGCCCTCTACCTAAGCACCCCTTTCCACCCACTGGGTGTCCCTGGTGGCCACCATGGTTGTGTCTATTTATCCATCACCTCCCAAGACCAAAACATAGAGAGTGCACTAGAACTTGGGGAGACTTTGTCAAATTGCTTTCAGAGCTTCTCCTAGACCTTATGAGCTCATTCCAACCATTTCCCAGCCATTGCCCCACTACCTGAGCTTAATTTTGAGTCCAAAAATTAGGACCTTTTCTATCATCACACAAAACTCCATAAAACTTTAAATTTAACCATCCTTAAGATTCCTCGGACTAAACGAGGAAGTTTTCATCAAGTTCCCTTTGTCTCGAGTCCTCTAGCCCACCTCTGGACCAAGGTCGCATCACCTATTAACTGAACTCATACCTAAAACATTCACCAAAGGAAAGAAACATTTTAAGAAACTTTGTTAGACTCCACTGAAGCTTCTCTAAGCATCTTATTGAGGCTTCCTATCTCTGACTCAGGTATACTCCATTTTCCCCCAAACCAAGCTCGGTTTGGGTTTTTGTGAAGAAAGTTTTAAATTCATGAGCATGTGACCATTTAGATAAGTTCATCTGGACTAGATGAAGGTGTAGAAACAAACCCCATGTGATTTGGTTGTGTGTAGTGAGAGATCTTAAGCCTAGAAGTTGGGTAGTTCTCAAGCTAGGTCAATTGGGGATGATAACCAGGGACAGTTTGATCATGCATGTATCAGACAGACGTTGCTGATGTAGTTGGATGAGGAGATGAAACATAAAGCACGAGCTGAATTAGCGCTAAGTCAGATGACAGTGTCCAACAGTGCGGGGACACGTGGAAAATTTGGAGCCCCGTAGATTAACGTGGATAAGTAGGAAAATATGTTATTTTTTATTTATTTTAATTCAAAAACTTAGAAAAACTTAGAAAATGCATAACTTGTTAGAAAATGCATAACTTGGTGTAGAAAAATTATTAAAATAAAATAAAAATATCAACTTGCTCGGTGAACAGAGGAGAATGATGTGGCATAAAAATAAATATTATTTGACATGTCTATGATTTTTAATTAGTTAAATGCCCTCTGGAGTATTTTAGTTCTAATTAAGTAAATGTTAATCACCTTGACTTAAAATAATAGTGGTTGATACCTCATGATAATATACATTTTCTCTGATTTTTCCATGGTCAGAGGACACCTCTAGCTTTGAAACCCTAATTTTTAAGTCCAGTTGCCTATTTTTTCTTAAATTAATTATTTAAATTAAAATAAAAGTAAAAAAAATATGGGACTTATTTTGGTAGGTTTCTTGTGGATGGAAGACTTTGGAAAAAATATAAAAGGTATTTTTATGTTTGTACATTACTTTCTAGCGAATTAAATCATGAAAATTCATTAAATTTAAAATAAATATATTTTATTTTAAAAAAATGCAAAAATAACTCCACACTATATATAATAACCATTTTAACTCTGTGTAAAATTTTGAAACTCATTTGAATTGATTTGATCACTAAAGTCTATTTTCTAAGTAAAATGACATTTTTGCATTATAATAATTATAATAAAGTAACTATAATTAGGAAAATTATGAAAAGTGGTTTTCTGAGCTTCTTGTAATCAGGGGCACCTAGAAAAAATAAAAATTATTTTAAAATAAATAGTTCATTTTTGAGCTACTTTTTAAATTAAAAATGATTGAAAATTGAAAAAAATATGAAAATGCACCAAAATGTTCCTAATTGTTCTCTGATCACTTGGGACCCTTTACAATATTTTTCCTAATTTCTCTAATTTGGTTATGTATTTTAAATGCTAAAAATATATTTTTCTTAATTTTTTCATTAAAATAATTATAATAAATAAAATAAAAATTGAAAAAAAGGAAAAGTTTGTTTCTCTGAGTTCTGTGGACTTTGAGAGATTTAATAAAACTGAAAAAAATTATTTTTGAAACTAAATTATATTTCCTATTTAATTAATCACTAAAATCAATAAATAATTATAATAAGTAAAGTATAGTTTTAAAAATTATGGAATTTTATCTAAGTATTCCTCTGATCTAGGTGAACCACCAATAATTTCTCCATGGACAGAAAATTTACTTTGATTAACTAAATAAATTAGCATTGAAAATCCTTTTTTTGAGTTAAAATAATTATATAAATTAAATAAAAATTAGAAAATCACATTTTCTCCTCTGATATTTTAATTGACCCATGAGTGGGGTAGCACCTCTGATATTTTAATTGACTGACCCATGAGTGGGGTAGCACGAAAATTTTCAAAGTCATTTGAGTTGAATTTAAGGAATTATGAGGTGATAAAGCCGTAAAGGACAAAATGGTAATTATGGAATTTGAGCCCCAATTAATATTTAGGCTAAATTAAAAGGTAAATGGGTAATGTATGTTCATAATTGACTTTTCTAGATGATTGAAACTCAAGGGATTAAAAGGTAGAAACCATCTCCTCACTTTTCCACAATAAGGGTATATTGTAATTGCCCCTAATTATTATATTTTGAAGTTAATTATATTGGATGAGCCTAAGGTAGAGGGCTTAAGCTAGGAAGATAATAACTTATTTGAAGCCCCCCCTTTAATTGGTGATCAAATGATAAGTGTGATCTTTTCAATAAGAATAAGAACTAAATTTCATTTAATTTAGCATTATCAAAATTACAACTTTACCCATAAAATTTTAATGGGCTTAGTAGTGAACTTGGCTTGATCCAAGATTGTTTAATGATGTTTAGAAAAAATAATATAACTAATCACAAATACATAGAAAACACTGCTAGCCAAACTCTGAATTTCAATTGGCTAAATTCCTTAGAAAATCAATTTACCCTTTAGGACCTCCACTCACATAATTCATAAATGAAATATCGAGTCATAGTTACCCCACTCATAGAGATAATTAAGGTATCAATGTTCGCTAAGCATAGGGTGTATTAATTCATTGTTTAATAAATTTAAATTTGAATGATTAATTGAACAATATAATAAGTTCAAATGAACTCAAAATGTTTCAATGGATTTTAAAAATTGATTAGGGTTATGCCCTAAACATTTTTAGGATCCCTTGGATACTTTGAAGGAAAATTGAACATATTATTTTGTTTTAAAAAAAATCATCCATTAAAAACTATTAGGGACTCACCAAGTTATGACCTAGGACTTGATAAAAACAACTTAAACTGGTTTCTCTTGCTTTCCATTCCTGAAATTTATTTAAAATTCCTACAAAGTTATATGTATGCTGCAAGTTCTAACATTTCTGCGGGAGTGCGAGAATATGACAGGTACACCTTTACCTTTCTGCAATGCAATTTTCTTTCCTTTTACTTTACTACATTTTCTTACATGTACTTGCTTTACCGACAAAACCTTTTTTTAAAAACTGAAACTACAAAACCATTTTTCCAACTTAAATAACATTTTCAGAACAAAACAACAAAATAACAATTTCATAACACGCTCTCTTGAATTTACTGGAGTCCCTCGAATGAGGTAACCGTAATTTAAATGAGCTTAACAGCTTTTTTAAACTAAGTAAATTTAAAAGAAAATAATGGTATTGGAAGGAGGGATTCGTAGGATACTAACCAGTGACGCTCTAATCAACATTAACCCCCTATAAGGACTGAACCAACTTGTCTTTTAAATGTTTTGCCTTAGACTTTAGGATTGCTACTTCGATGAGGATCTTGGAGCCAACTTCGAGGGCAACATTCTATAATAGCAAGTGGATCTACAACTGCAATATCTTTCTTAGAACTAAGTAACAAGCCATAGGATTTTGAGGTTGTTTAGCTGGTGTAATATAAATCCTCACCTTTTCTTTTAGTCTCTTGCACAATCATGTTGTGCGACATAAGTTCTAAGTCGCTCTAGAATCCGAGGTTGTTATCCAATACGACATAAATCCTCCTATCATCCAGGCTATTTGTATGACTGTGTCATGCAAATGTAAGGCATAATTAATAAAAATTAGTAGGATGTAACATTTAATAGTTTCCCCTTCAAAATTAAAGCCAAACCATAGGATAGCTTGGGAAGTCATTGAAGTTCTCTTTAGGATCTGTGACAACTTCTAGTTTTCTCCCTTTGGGTTCTATAATAATGTTACAAAATTTGAGTCTGTCCCGTTTGACACTCTTTGGTCCAATATTTGAAAATTCCTACCCTTTAAGACTCTTGTAGACAATATTTTCTGATCTAAATCGAGAGTTTTCTTAGATGACCTCGGTCATTTAAGATGTAATTAACTATAGGGGCTTGCCCGTATAGGAAATTTTAAGAACTCAACCTAAATTAAACCCTATTTAAATTTTTATATTAGATAGGGGAAATTTTTTGGTCAACATAAAATCATTTCACAGCCTAAAACAAATTTCATAAATTCTGTAGTTTATTTAATCAAGCCTCACGGACAAGTGATACGTCTATTCCTCGGGATAGTTATGTCAGTTGTAGTGCTTTGCTAGTTTATTTAAACTATTGTCTATATGAGATCAATTCAGTCACGTATTTTCAAAATTAAAAATATTACTTCCCAAAATTATTATATATTATATTAAATCCAATATCTTTTTCCCAAAAAAGGTGATCAACAATTTATGGTGACTTTGCAGAGGATATTATATTTCTCCATTATGATCAAAAAGTTTTGTCTTCATACATTGGTGATGTTTTCATGTTCCTCATGGACCAGGTTACCCTTCTTTTGTTGGCATGCTTTGCTCATTTCTTTCTTGGGAGGGTACAGTCAACTCTGTTTAAGAATCTTTAAACAAAGAAGTTCAAGAGTCCTTTAGGACTTTATCTTTTTCTGTGGGGTTGGACCCCCAATAGGTGTGTTGGTAGACTAATTCTGCCTAAGCAATGTGTGTTATGAAGTTTGTTTTGCACTGGGTCCTAAACATTACCATTTTCTTGTATCTTTCAGGTTTGGTTTTTTAATTTGCAAATCGAGCCAAGTCGTTGCATATCTTTGTCGTCATTTTATTTTTAATTGAAACTTATTAGCGTTACAATCACAAATAGATCATAAAATTAAAAATGAAATAGGAAAGAATGTGCCCAGTTCATAGAATGACCTTTGTTAATTTCTAGTGTCCGCACTACATTATAAAGTGTTAGTGGATACTAACCCTCAAAACTTTTTTTCTTTGAAGTTGCTATGATGGCGTTCCCTAGTCTCACTTTCTCTTGCAAGGCCCCGTTCATCGTCATGTAGGGTTGCTGCTCTAGAAGTTCAAGAGCCATCCACTGAGTTCTATTTGAACTATCCCAAAGACTTCCCTTCTTATAAGTAGACAAAGATCGCTATTTCCCTGACATCTGTTAAGTCTGTCAACCTCGCATCCGTTTGCTCGAGAGCTGTTACACCTACTACTGTCAGACTCATTGTTACTGTGCTTACTATACGGTCTGCCAAAGGAAAAGAAGTTTTGATAACCGAGCACCACACTAAAAGAGATAAATCTTTCCCGAGGAATAGACACATTACTTGCTAATGAGGCTCAATTAAACAAACTAAAGAATTTATGACATCCATTTTAGTTTGTGAACCATTTATGTTAATCGAAAAATTTCTCTCATCTAATATGAAAGATTAGATAGGGTTTATATTAAGCAGGGCTCTAAAGTTTCCTATAAGGGCAAGCCCTTATAATTAATTACATCTTAAATAACCGAATTCACTAAAAAAAACTCTCAATTTTCATAAAAAAATATTATCGTCAAGAATTCTAAAGTCTAGGACTTTCAATGTTGGAAGATAGATTATCAAATGGGAAAAGATCAAGTTTGGATCATTTATTATGGAATCCAAAGGAAGAAAACTAAAGGTTGTTACAGATCTTGAGGAGAACCTCAGTGACTTCCCAAGCTATCCTATGATTTGGTTTTAGTTTTTAAGAAATTTTATTAAATTTTTCATCCTGTCAATTACTATTACTTAGGGTGTACATTTGCATGACACAATCATACAAATAGCTTGGAAGATTAGAGGTTTTATGTCATAACGAACGATGACCTCGAAGCCTAAAATGAGTTAAGGCTTAAATTGCACAACATGATTCTGCAAAGGCTTAGAATAAAGTTGAGAATTTATGTCACACTAGATGAGCTACCTCAAAATACTATGACTTGTTATTTTGTTTTAAGAAAAAATTATTGTTGTAGATCTGACCCACTGTTATAGATGTTTGTCCTCTATTCTCCTCATCAAAGTTGTTCATCTGTACAATTTTTTCATGCTTCCCACGGGGTTAACTCCAAGTTCCTCATCGATGTGACAACTCCATGTTTAAGGTTTAAAAGGTTTTGCAGTTTAAATGATAAGTTTTTTTGTTGTTCAAGTATTATGGGGGGTTAAAGTTGATTAGAGCGACCCCAGTTAGGATCCCACGATTCCTTTTAATAATTTACATGTGCACCACTAGTTGATAAAAAGTATGTCGATGAAAAAAGTATTAATGAAGAAAGCGAGTGGTGGCCTTCATGTGTGAACTCTGATATTTAGATGTTTGTTTTTGTGTATCAAACTCTAATTTGTAGGCGTCTGTGAGTCTATAAGTCTTTATGTTTGTGAGTTGGTTTGACTATTTTTTTTGAAACTGCTTGTCAGTTTATGTAAGACCTATGATTTTTTTTTTGTTTAGAATTGATGAATGGGTTTATATTTTTATGTGTATTTCGGTATATTTTTTATTATGATTTGATTGTTAGTGTGTTTCATCTATAATTAGGTGTCGATGTATTTTGGTTAACTGATTTGATTAGCATAGTTCCTATTTAAGTGTCGAGTGTTTGTGAAAGTTGAGAGAAGTTCAGATAAATCATTGATGCGGATTTGCTGAAATGCAGTTGTGTAAAATTTATAAAGTTGACTCTGTTTTACAACGGTGCCAAACACTTGAAGTGGTATTTTATGAATATTAACATTAAACACTTAATGTTGGTATTCTACGCAATTATACATATCATTATCAATTAATATAAGACTTTCTGTTTAAGTCCCAAATATCGATCTCATGAAGAAGGTTTAAATTTGAAATGTAAATTATCTTGAAAATTCACAGAAGTCAGATGAAATTACTGTCACTAATTTTAAATGTTTAAGGTACTATCAAAGCTAAATTATTTACTACTAGCAGAATTTAAAAGCATGGTTTAAAATTAATAACTACTAAACTATATTTATGTGATGAATTTTTCTAATATGAAAAAACATCTTTCCTAATATAATAAGTTTTTGGTGAAATAAGATGAGATAAATGGTTTAAATGTGTATTGTGCCAAATAGGAGCAATTTTAATTCTCTACCCTGTTCAGTGTTATAGAAAATCATTGGCTAATCTTAGGTTTAGTCCCTAAATCCGTGGCTCGGCTAGGCGGATACTGACTCTCACTCTAGAGCTCCCATTTCCCTTCCCCTGGAAGCTAACTATCGCTTTAGTTTTTAAACACTAAGATCGAATTGGGGATTTTGAGTCTGTCATCCAAGAAATCTCCAATCCTACACCCAACAACCTACACCCAACAAAGTATATTTCCTACACCCAACAAAGTATATTTCCATATTTATTTGCAATTAATTCCATGAACAAAATACTGCTTCATGGACTTAAATGTGATTCTCAATCTGTTGTAGAACTCATACTCCATTTCCTGGATCATATGTTTCACAAAATATTTTAACTGTTCAATTGGCCAGATCGAAAAGTAAATTAAGAGCGGAGTTAAAAAAGCATCACAATTTATTTTAAATTTTAATATTGGCACATCCACATTATCCCTTCATTTCACCATATCTCAGAGTAGGGAGAAAGATCTCTCAAAGTAGGGAGAAAGATAAAGGAATCTGCTTAGACTTCATGAGAAAGATATAACAAAAAAACAAAGTTCATATATAAAAGAAAGTTCATACAACAATAATAAACAAATAATACTTATCTGAAACTCTTTCTCAAGGCAAATCCTTTGTAGCCTCTCTTAGGAAATGTAGGAAGAAGTAATCTCTCACTTCTCTTCCTCTCCAACGCTTCTCAAAGAAAAATTCACACTTAAACTTACCACAAAAACTTAAATTTAAAAAAATAATAACTAACTAATGGTTTAGAATGGTGTGGAATGTAGGTGTGTGAAGAGGAAAACTGAAAATGAGTGGAAGAATTCGAAATGGTATGAAGGGGGGGTTGATCAAATTTTTGCCCTAAATAGATCCTAGTTTGGTTCTCAAATAGGTGCATCCAAAAACTCTTCAAAAATCATCCAAATTCGATGAATCTTTTAGAAATAGGCTCTGCACCAACACTGGCATGGTCGGCGTGAGAGGCCATCTATTTAATTCCTTCTTCTCTATTAAATGGCACCGTTAGCGTCGATAAATTTTTTTTAACTTCTCCATTTTAACTCCAAATTTCATCTTTTTTGCTTCCTTTTTGCTCCAAGTCATCAAAATCAACAACCTACAATAAGACATAAAAAATACCTTCCATTAAAGTAAAATATCACAAAAAATGATCATAAAATATGGATTTAAAAATGCATATATTTCTTATGTTTTAAAATCCCCCAAACTTAAATGTTACTTGTCCTCAAGTAACTTCTTTACTACATAAAAACATGACTTATGGTAAATATTTTAACTTCTAGATTTTCATATCTTAGTTCATTAAATATAATAAGATCACTTAAAAAAAATTCAAAATAACTTTAGTTAACATAAAAGGTATAAGAATATTTAGCAGTCTAGTGTAAGATTTTTGAGTCTCTATTCTTTTCAAGGAAAATTGCAAATTATTCATATTAAAGCTACTTAGAATATTCATATGAAAAAGAACTTCAAGAAAATTTACTAATAAATATGCTAATACTTCAATATAAGCTTAGAAAATGTAGTCAAGCCTTCCTATTTAAGTTGATTCAAGTGAAATCAATTTTTAATTAAGCATCTCCTCAAGCTTCTCCTTACATCTTTCTTCTTTTCTTTTTTTTTTCTTTTCAGGATCATTTTCAATCTTTTTTCTTTTCTTTCTTTTCTTTTTTTTCTTTTTTTTTTGTGAGGATTACTATATCTAGATATCCTTTAATGATTTTGAACTTCACTATCCTCTT
Source organism: Phalaenopsis equestris (assembly GCF_001263595.1). NCBI lineage: Eukaryota > Viridiplantae > Streptophyta > Magnoliopsida > Asparagales > Orchidaceae > Phalaenopsis > Phalaenopsis equestris. The sequence goes on from NW_018241165.1 coordinate 174,465, forward strand.
CTTAAAGTCTCACTTTATAAATTTATATTAGCTTTATAAATTTATATTAGCTTTAAAGATTTTTCATAAAGTCTTAATCTTTTCTCCTTACATGAACCTCTAAGATTTTTAATACTTTAAAAATACAAATTCCTTTACTTAAAATAGGAAAAACATAGTCTTATTCTATTATACCAAATTTCTTAATCTCTAAAATTACCCTTTATTTTCTAAGAAAATTTATTTAAGTTTACTATATATTTAGAAACATATATATAGTTATCTAAAGTTTCACTCTAATACCAAAGGTCATGTTAAATTTTTAAAATATTTTGAAAATATAACTAATTGAGGACAAATAAAATTAAGTTTCTTTTCTTTAAAAAGGAATTTTATTTCCCCCAAACTTAAATTTTTAAAAGATTTTAAATGAAGAACTGAAAAATTAAGGGTTAAAGAAAATTTTTAATACATAAAGAAAAGACAAACCTGTTGAAGGTTTTGATTTGAAACTTAACTCTGCAACATTGCAGGTGCTAATATGAAAAGCTACAAGGCTTAAAACATTAAATAACACATAATACATATAAAAATTTACTGAGAAAGAGTTAACTACAAATACATCTAACAAAATACTAAAAACTAATAAGAGTATTAAAAACAGTCTCACAAATCCACAGTTCACAACACAACATACAACAAAATAAAGTACCAAAGTCCACAAACAAACAGTCTCAACAATAAAGTATAATTAAATATAAACTAAAAAAAATCTAATTAAAGCATCACCAATCATCGTCTTCTTCTTCTTCTTCTTCCACATCCAAATTCTACTGTTGATATGGAGTAAAAACAGGCTGAGTAGGAAATTGAACTGAGTGATCACCCTTCATTAATCTGACCATTGCATCATCATAAGCAACATCACATTTAAACTTCTACCTTATCAAATCATCAAAGTAAGCATTTTTGCCCACCATATTTTCCATTCTATGATCCATTCTCAAAGTATCTCCTTGTTGGATCATCATTTGCTCCATAAGTTCTTGGATAGTAGGGGTACTAGAAGTACCTGAAGTAGAAGGAATATCCCTGGTCCTACTTCTAGATCTCCATCTAACATGAGATTCATAAGTCTTTATATTGGCAGACCTAATAGGATTTAGAGGTTCCATCCTCTCCTCATCTAGTTTATAATCAATTCCTTCCTGTTCACATAGTGTGAAGATCAAGGCAGGGTGTGCAAAACCTCTAGTAGTCTCTCTAAAAGCAATAGATCGAGTGTTCCTATAAATAATAGAGCCTACATATATTCTTTTCATCTGCTGGATACAGAAGTTCAAGATGGCTCTATCCCTTATAACCTCACTATGATGATTTGTTGGTATCATTCTTCCAGAAATAAATAATGTCAGGCCTTAGATACGACATTTAACATAGAAAGGGGAAAGTTGACTTTAACTCCACCTAACACCATTCTTTACTTTCCAGGCTCCTCTTCCATCAGTAAGAAAAGAAATAACCTCATCCAAGCCCTCATTCGTAGTAGAAAATGATTTGTACTTGCATCTATACACATCTTCCAACTGATAAAATTCATTAATCTTCCTTGGAGTAAACTCCACCATTTTTCCCATGAACAAACACATAGTCTTTAGAGGTCTCCTTAAAATTGGCATAGAACACCATCACTACACCAATAATCGCCTCAGCAGTAAAGTAGCAAAAATTCTCCCACTACCAAACATTGATTAATCTCTCGACTTCTCTTCCCAAATTTTTAAAGCCTCGATCCGGAATCACTTTTTTAGTTGTACGTAGACTATTGAAGCAAATGTTGGTCTTGTATTTGACAAACTTTTGATCATCAAAATCTACCTTTCTTTTTCCTTTGCTCATTCTAGGTGCCATGTAAATCTACAAAAATTTGATAAAATCTAAATAAATTCCTAAAATTTCCAAAAATCACAATGTGAAATGTTTTATACTTAAATCTACTAAATAAAAGTTCTTCACCAAAGGGTTTTCTCAAAATCTTCCAAAAAAATCTCAAAATTTTAGATCTCGATAATGTAAGATAAATCCTTAGTGAAAATAAAAAATTTTGAGTTCAGAGTGTAGCTCTTACCTAGAGACTTACCTAGAGAAGATGAAATCCTTACCTAGAGAAGATGAAATCCAAACTTCGTTTGCCTTAAAATTCCTCAAATTCGAGCAATAGCAAGCCATAGGTGTAAAAACTGGAGGTTGAAGGTGACTCAAGGGGTAAAAATGGTGTTTCATTGTGCAAATCACGAATTTAAGGGTGTTTGGGTCAGTTCAGGTCGAGGGCGCTGTCGGCGCCCATGCCGGCGCCAGTGGCAAAAAATTCTTATTTTGATTTTTTCAATTTTCAATTTTCTTTCAATTTACTCCAAAGTTTATTTAGTCTTTTTGAACATTAATTTTCATTTTAAAAAAATTCACAAACAAGTAATATCACAAAAAACACCAAACTAACTTTTATATAAGAAAATACACTTTTTACAAATACATTTTTCTAATCACATTTACATATCCTAAAAGCACACTAAATTATAATTCAACGTCAAAATCAAGCGACAACACTAGAACGTTGACACAAAACTATACATATAATTAAAGTTATAAAGCAAAGTAAAGTAAATCAAATCTACACAATAACATTAAAACATAAGTATTTTAAAATAGTAGAGAGTCCAACTTCTTCAGTTAGGGTCTGTTTGGCGGAGCTGCAGCTTCTCAACATTGCAGCTGCAGCTGCGCTGCCCAAGAAGCTGCTGCGGGGAAGCTGGTTGTCTGTTTGGTGCAACTGTGTGAAAACAACAGCGGGGTAGTTTTTTTTGTAAAAATGACCAAACTGTCCCTATTTGTTAAAACTGTAAAAAAATTATTATGTATTTATATGTGGAGGTGTAATATATGTAAAAATTTTAAAAATATTATGTATTAATTATTCATATGAAATAAATTAAAGTTTTATATACGTGTTTATATATATATTTTAAATTCCTATAAAAATATTTAAAAGTATGATATTTTGTGTTTATATATATTTATAGCAGCAATTTAAAAGTTTAATTGATTTACTATAAAAATAATTTTGTTTATTTGTAAACATATATGTTATTAGAATTTTTTTATGTATATATGTATGTTTAAAAATTTTATGTGTATATGTATGAAAAAATTTTATACTTGTCTTCATCCTCGAGGGGATGGGAAAATTGCGTACCAGATATGGTTTCGTATAAGGGGGGCAGCGAGGTAAAAATGGCGTCGAGGAAGCTGGGCAGCGGCACATACCTAGCTTTCTCCTTTCCCCTACGAACCGCAGGAAGCGGCTGCCTCACCGCCGAAACAAACGACGAAAAAAAAAATGGCTGCGCGGTACCGCGCCGCATACCCACCGCCCTCCCAAACGGGCCCTTAATCTGCCTCATCTTCAATTTTTTCTCCTCCTCTATTATCTTCCATGATTGGTAATGGACATACAAATTGTAGAAATGTCAGTACGGGAATTGATCAGTCAAATTTTCATTGATCCATCCTTTTTCTTGGACAACTGTACCAATCCTGCTTCAACTATTCTTGTATGATCAAAGTTCTCCTTCATTCTCCAATCTAGGTGATCAAAAAGGTAGTTAATATTTCCTATTGCATTTGGAATACTCTGTAGTTCTCTTTTTATTGTCTTGATTCTCTTCTCCAAAGATATTGAACTTCCAACTGTTGGTGGCATCAATGGTGTTGAAGCATGTGATGAATGGTCCAAAATACAATCTAATGCTTCATTTCCATTCCCTATATAATTTCCATCAATAGAAATCATGGGCTCCCAAGGTAGTGAAAATTTTTCCAAAATTTCATATGGAACTTGAGATTGACTGCAAAGTAGGAAAATTGTAGATGGATGCCCAAGTCCATATATTGGCCCATTCATAACACTACCCATAACAGATTTGAAAATAATTGCCCGCACATCAATGAGTTTTTCCATTTGAATGCAATAGTTTAAAATGACACGTTCTTTTGTAACTCTACTAATCTTCATGGTAGGAAGTAGTTTTGCAGATATGAAGAAATGCCATTATTTTGAAATTGGATTAAGCAGCGAAACAGAGAAACTAATGTTTCCCTCATCTATGATTTCCGAATTATCATTTTCATTCGTCATAAAATTATATACTTCTTGCATCATATCTTTTATTGGGATAAAATTTGTATAATGACAGATTGGAACGTTTTCTATCATATACAAATCATTAATTCAAGTCGGACTAAATGGTACAACCTTACCTTGAACGAAGACAACTCCTTGGGTAATTCCATGTAAGTTAACATAAAACTCTATTACTACGGGTACTACAACTGCAGCAGTACTTTAGCACAAAACTTCCCAACGCCTCTGTATAATAATTTTCTCGATATGTGAACTTGGATTACTCACTCCATGATTGACAAAGCCTCTCTCCTTGATAAGTCTCTTCTTTGTGATGACTTTGTCTTATAATATCTGCGCGTCAAAACTGATAAACTTTCTTCTATTGAGAACTCTATGCCTTGAAGTATTTCTAGAATTAGAAGCTATGGAATTAAATTTGGGAAGTTTCTAGACGTCCAAGTCAGTTTTTAGGACTTTAAAAACACCTCTCGACGGTTATTGTAGAGAGAAATCCCGCCAAAGTTCGCCAAAACCGACAGAATGAGCACTGTCGGCAATCCCGATGGCACTGTCGGCGCTCCAGATAGCACTGTCGGCGCCATGGTCCTTTAGGTGGGCTCCGTCGGTGCCCATTCTGGCGTCGTCAGCGTTGGAGGCCAAATTTGTGTCTGAAATTTTTTTTGTTCAATTTGATTCCATATTTTCCTCCAATACCAATATTTGTCTTAATTTATGATATATAAAATTTTGTAGGACTTAAAAGCACTATTATTTCCTAATACATAAACACACTTATTAACTAAATAGTAATATATATATATATATATATATATATGGGTTGCCTCCCAAAAAGTTCTTGGTTTAACGTCGTCAGCCCGACATAGCATTTGCTTAGTTGGGTTGATTTAAAATTAAAAATTCTTTAAATTGTGGTATGTGTCCTTCATAGTAATATTTCAATTGATGCCCATTAACTTTAAATATTTTCTAGTTTTAGGATCCTTAATAACAACAGTTCCATAATAATAGACTTCAATCACTTTAAATGGTCATAACCGTTTGAATTTCAATTTTCCTGGAAATAATCTCAAACTTGTATTATATAATAGAACTTCTTATCCAAGTTCAAACTTCTTATTAATAATTTTCAAATCATGTCATATTTTCATTTACTCCTTATAGATTTTTACATTATCATATGCTTCATTTTTTATCTCCTCAAGTTCTTTAAGTTGCAATAGTCTTTTTTGACCAACATCTTTTACATTAAAATTAAATTCCTTAATAGCCCAAAATACTTTATGCCCCAATTCTACTGGTAAGTGGCATGTTTTTCCAAAAATAAGTCTGTGTGGGGACATTCTTATATGAGTCTTATAAGCCATTCTGTATGCCCATAATGTAGTATCTAATCTAGTAGACCAATCCAATTTATAAGGATTTACAGCTTTTTCTAAAATTCATTTTATTTCACGATTTGATCTTTCTGCTAGACTGCTAGTTTGAGAATGATAAGCAGTAGAGAATCTATGCATAATATCATATTTTTTTTTATAAATTTCTCAATTCTCTTTTTTCTAAAACGGAATCCTCCATCTGTAATAATTACTCTCGACATTCCATATCTTGTAAAAATATTTTTATTTAAAAATTTAGAAACAATTGGAGCATCACATTTAGGTATAACAACAACTTCAATCCATTTGGGCACATAATTAACAGCAAGTAATATATATAAGTTTCCAAATTAAGCCATAAATACTCCTATAAAATCTAATCCTCACACATCATAAATTTCAAACTCTTAGAGGCATTTCATTTCTTCCAGAAATATTTTCTATTTGCTGACATCGATTACATGTTTTAATATATTCATTAACATCTCTACAAAGAGTAGGCCAATAAACTCCAGCTTGCAAAATTTTATAAGCAGTTCTATTTGTTCCAAAATATCCAAATTCAGAATTATGACATCTTTCAATTATTAGTTGAGTTTCTTCATAAGGCACACACCTTCTAATAATTAGCTCTTTACATTGTTTATATAAATATGGGTTATCC
>NW_018241165.1:184417-203390 GCF_001263595.1 Phalaenopsis equestris
GGGGACGGGCCTCCCCACCGCCGAAGCAAACGACGAAAAAAAAAATGGCTGCGCGGTACCGCGCCGCATACCCACCGCCCTCCCAAACGGGCCCTTAATCTGCCTCATCTTCAATTTTTTCTCCTCCTCTATTATCTTCCATGATTGGTAATGGACATACAAATTGTAGAAATGTCAGTACGGGAATTGATCAGTCAAATTTTCATTGATCCATCCTTTTTCTTGGACAACTGTACCAATCCTGCTTCAACTATTCTTGTATGATCAAAGTTCTCCTTCATTCTCCAATCTAGGTGATCAAAAAGGTAGTTAATATTTCCTATTGCATTTGGAATACTCTGTAGTTCTCTTTTTATTGTCTTGATTCTCTTCTCCAAAGATATTGAACTTCCAACTGTTGGTGGCATCAATGGTGTTGAAGCATGTGATGAATGGTCCAAAATACAATCTAATGCTTCATTTCCATTCCCTATATAATTTCCATCAATAGAAATCATGGGCTCCCAAGGTAGTGAAAATTTTTCCAAAATTTCATATGGAACTTGAGATTGACTGCAAAGTAGGAAAATTGTAGATGGATGCCCAAGTCCATATATTGGCCCATTCATAATAATACCCATAACAAATTTTAAAATAATTGATCCTACATCAATGGGTTTTTCCATTTCAATGCAATAGTTTAAAATGGCACGTTCTTTTGTAACTCTACTAATCTTCATGGTAGGAAGTAGTTTTGCAGATATGAAGAAATGCCATTATTTTGAAATTGGATTAAGCAGCGAAACAGAGAAACTAATGTTTCCCTCATCTATGATTTCCGAATTATCATTTTCATTCGTCATAAAATTATATACTTCTTGCATCATATCTTTTATTGGGATAAAATTTGTATAATGACAGATTGGAACGTTTTCTATCATATACAAATCATTAATTTGAGTTGCCTCGCAGGACTAAATGGTACAACCTTACCTTGAACGAAGACAACTCCTTGGGTAATTCCATGTAAGTTAACATAAAACTCTATTACTACGGGTACTACAACTGCAGCAGTACTTTAGCACAAAACTTCCCAACGCCTCTGTATAATAATTTTCTCGATATGTGAACTTGGATTACTCACTCCATGATTGACAAAGCCTCTCTCCTTGATAAGTCTCTTCTTTGTGATGACTTTGTCTTATAATATCTGCGCGTCAAAACTGATAAACTTTCTTCTATTGAGAACTCTATGCCTTGAAGTATTTCTAGAATTAGAAGCTATGGAATTAAATTTGGGAAGTTTCTAGACGTCCAAGTCAGTTTTTAGGACTTTAAAAACACCTCTCGACGGTTATTGTAGAGAGAAATCCCGCCAAAGTTCGCCAAAACCGACAGAATGAGCACTGTCGGCAATCCCGATGGCACTGTCGGCGCTCCAGATAGCACTGTCGGCGCCATGGTCCTTTAGGTGGGCTCCGTCGGTGCCCATTCTGGCGTCGTCAGCGTTGGAGGCCAAATTTGTGTCTGAAATTTTTTTTGTTCAATTTGATTCCATATTTTCCTCCAATACCAATATTTGTCTTAATTTATGATATATAAAATTGTGTAGGACTTATATATATATATATATATATATGGGTTGCCTCCCAAAAAGTTCTTGGTTTAACGTCGTCAGCCCGACATAGCATTTGCTTAGTTGGGTTGATTTAAAATTAAAAATTCTTTAAATTGTGGTATGTGTCCTTCATAGTAATATTTCAATTGATGCCCATTAACTTTAAATATTTTCTAGTTTTAGGATCCTTAATAACAACAGTTCCATAATAATAGACTTCAATCACTTTAAATGGTCATAACCGTTTGAATTTCAATTTTCCTGGAAATAATCTCAAACTTGTATTATATAATAGAACTTCTTATCCAAGTTCAAACTTCTTATTAATAATTTTCAAATCATGTCATATTTTCATTTACTCCTTATAGATTTTTACATTATCATATGCTTCATTTTTTATCTCCTCAAGTTCTTTAAGTTGCAATAGTCTTTTTTGACCAACATCTTTTACATTAAAATTAAATTCCTTAATAGCCCAAAATACTTTATGCCCCAATTCTACTGGTAAGTGGCATGTTTTTCCAAAAATAAGTCTGTGTGGGGACATTCTTATATGAGTCTTATAAGCCATTCTGTATGCCCATAATGTAGTATCTAATCTAGTAGACCAATCCAATTTATAAGGATTTACAGCTTTTTCTAAAATTCATTTTATTTCACGATTTGATCTTTCTGCTAGACTGCTAGTTTGAGAATGATAAGCAGTAGAGAATCTATGCATAATACATATTTTTTTTTATAAATTTCTCAATTCTCTTTTTTCTAAAACGGGATCCTCCATCTGTAATAATTACTCTCGATATTCCATATCTTGTAAAAATATTTTTATTTAAAAATTTAGAAACAATTGGAGCATCACATTTAGGTATAACAACAACTTCAATCCATTTGGGCACATAATTAACAGCAAGTAATATATATAAGTTTCCAAATTAAGCCATAAATACTCCTATAAAATCTAATCCTCACACATCATAAATTTCAAACTCTTAGAGGCATTTCATTTCTTCCAGAAATATTTTCTATTTGCTGACATCGATTACATGTTTTAATATATTCATTAACATCTCTACAAAGAGTAGGCCAATAAACTCCAGCTTGCAAAATTTTATAAGCAGTTCTATTTGTTTCAAAATGTTCTCCAAATTCAGAATCATCGCATCTTTCAATTATCTGTTGAGTTTCTTCATAAGGCACACATCTTCTAATAATTAGATCTTTACATTATTTATATAAATATTGGTCATCCCAAAAATAGAATTTTGAATCATATATAAATTTCTTTAATTATTGGTTCTTAATATCTGGTGGCAAAATATCACTTACAATATAATTTACTATATCGACAGACCAAAATGTATCTATTTCATCAATACTATATAATTGTTCATCAGAGAAATTTTCTAAAATTTCATTTGCAAAATTTGTAAATATTTCTTTTTCTAGTCTAGATAAATGGTCATATATTTGATTATCATTTCCCTTTCTATTAACTATAGAAAAATCAAACACTTGCAATAGAATTATCCATCTAATTAACCTTGGTTTAGCATCCTTCTTTTGCATTAAGTATTTAACAACAGAATGATTTGTATGCACTATACATTTAGTTCCAATTAAGTAAAATCTAAATTTATCAAAGGCATAGACAATAGCTAATAACTCTATTTCAGTAGTAATGTAGTTAATTTGAGCATCACTTAGAGTTTTACTAGCATAATATATTACTTTAAAGATTTTATTATGCCTTTGTCCTAAAATAACTCCAATAGCATAATCACTAGCATTGCACATTATTTCAAATTATTTTTCCCAATCAGGTGGGACTATTATAGGTGCAATGCTTAACTTTTCTTTCAATAAATCAAATGCTTTTATGCATTCCTCATTAAATTCAAATTTCATTTCTTTTTCTAAAAGTTGGCATAATGGCTTAGTTATTTTTGAAAAATTTTTATATAACGCCTGTAGAAACCAGTATGTCCTAAAAAACTTCTTACCCCTCTGACCGTAGTTGGTGGTTGTTATTTTTCAAACACTTAAACTTTTGCAGGATCTACTTCCATGCCATTTTAGAAATTTTTAGCCCAAGGAACAATCCCTCCTGAAATTTTAAAATTCCTTCTGCAACTATAAATTGACATTTTTCCCAATTTAGTACTAGGTTGATTTTTTCACATAATTTTAGAACTTTTTCTAAATTATTTAAGCATAATGCAAATGAAGTCCCAAACACAGAGAAATCATCCATAAATACTTTTATTCCATGCTCAATCAAATTGTTAAATATTGACATCAGGCATCTTTGAAATGTTGCAGTTGCATTGCATAGTCCAAAAGACATTCTACGAAAAGCAAATGTTTCATAAGGGCTTGTAAATGTCATCTTGTCTTGATCATGAGGAGCAATTAGAATTTGATGATAATTGGTATATCCATCTAAGAAGCACAATATTTATTTCAAGCTAATCTATCCAACATTTGATCTAGAAAGGGTAAAGGAAAGTGATCTTTCCTGGTGGCCAAATTGAATTTTCTATAGTCTATACAAATTCGCCAACCAGTAACTTGTCTTATTGTAATTAATTCATTTTTCTCATTTACTTCAACGGTCACTCCTCCTTTCTTTGGAACACAATGAATTGGGCTCACCCAAGAACTATCTGAAATATGTTATATAATTTCAGCGTCCAACCATTTTAAAATTTCTTTTTTAACAACTTCTTTCATCATTGGGTTTAATCTCCTCTGAGGATCAACTTTAGGTTCATATTTTTCATCTAATAAAATTTTGTGCATACAAATTGAAGGAATAATTCCTTTAATATCTGCTAAAGTCCATCCAAAAGCCTTTTTATATCTTTTTAACATTTCTATTAATTTTTGTTCTTAAATTTTAGTTAACTCAGAAGATACAATAACAAGCAATGTAGATAAATCTCCTATACATATTTTCAATGTAGATAAATCTCCTAAAAATACATATTTTAAATGATCAGGTAATACTTTCAGTTCAAGTTCAGGTTGTTGATTTTTATTATCAATATGATTTTTATTATCATTTTCCAACAAATCTAAAGTTTCAACTTTTTTATAAATATAATCTAAATTTTCTTCTTTTATTTCATCCTCATTTTCATTAAATTTTTCTTGCTTTAATTTTTCTTCAAACTCTTTCTTAAATTGCTCATTACTTAGATAATCAGTAACTTCCATCCTAAAACATTCATTGTCTCTTTTTATTGTAGAATATTTCATAGATTTTGCAATATTAAATTTTACTTCTTGATCATTAACTCTCATTTATTAGTTCTCCTTTTTGCACATCTATCACAGCTCTCCCTGTTGCAAGAAATGTTCTCCCCAAAATAATAGGAATCTCTTTATCTTCCTCCATATCTAATACTATAAAGTCTACAGGAAAAATAAATTTATCCACTTTTACTAATACATCTTCCCTTTAGGATTGGTGATTGATCGATCAACTAACTGAAGAGTTACAGTAGTAGGGGAAATCTCTCCTAAATCTAAATGTTTAAAAATTGATAGAGGCATAAGATTGATACTTGCTCCAAAATCATATAAAGCTTTTACATAAAACTTTTCACCAATTGCACTTTTCACCAATTGCACAAGGTATAGTAAGACTTCCAAGATTTTTTAATTTTTCAGGAAGCTTTTTCTGAATCATTGTGCTACACTCTTCACTAAGTGCAACAGTCTCATGATCTAAAAATTTCCTTTTTTTGTTTAGTATATCTTCAATAAATTTCACATAACTTGACATTTGTTCCAAAGCCTCAATGAAATGAATGTTTATCGTTAACTTTTTAATTATTTCTAAAAATTTTATAAATTGTTCATCTTTATTCTTTTGCTTTAGTCTTTGAGGTTGAGGTAATTGTTTTTTCTAAAGGAACTTGTGTTTGTTCATTTTCATTATGGTCACTTTCCATCTCTTCTTTCTCCCCATCAACTTCTATTTCTCCTTAGATTTTTGTTTCAACTTCTTTTCCACTTCGTAATTGAATTGCTTTAATTTGTTCCTTATTTTGATATTTAGGGTTAACTTCCACAGTATTCAAAAGATTTCCTGAAGGCCTGTTATTAAGTGTAGTAGCAATATGTCCTAATTGATTTTCAATATTTCTAATAAAAGCCCCTTGATTTTGTATCCCCTTGATTTTGTATTTGATTTCTATTTGATTTCCCATATTCAACATTACCTCTTCCATTGTTAACTTCTTTTCCTTAACTTGTGGGTTAGGGTTAAAATTAAATTCAGGAGGATAAAAAGGTTGATAATTAGGATTTCTTTGATTATTTAAATTTCCTCAAGGGTTCATTAAATTGTTATATTTATTCCAACTAAAATTAGGATGATTTTTCCATCCAGGATTGTAATAGTTAGAATAAGGATTTTTATTTTGATTATTAATAGTAATCAAAGTTTCATAAGATGATTGAGTATCAATTATCCATCCTAGTGAATTTTCCTTTAATATTGGTGGTATTTGTGAATAGTTGAATAGTTCACTCCAATTTGATAGTTCACTTTTATTTGATTAATATTTTTCGATATAGTAGCAATTTGAGATGCAAAAATAGACATTACATCAGATTCCGAAATACTAGCTACTCTCTTAGGATTTACCCATTCAGAGGGCCATTGAAAATTATTAGTAGTCATTTCTTCTATTAAAGAGTATGCTTCATCAAAAGGTTTTGACATTAAAGATCCACCTACAACAACATCTATAATAGATCTAAGTGATCCTACTAATTCATTGTAAAATGTTTGAATTATTATGCGTGGACATTTTCTAAGGAGATCCTTAAATCTTTTCGAGGCTTCATATATCAATTCCCCTTCAAACTGATAAAAAGATGTAATATATTTTCTAAGCTTAGTGGTTTTCAAGGGTGGAAAATATTTAGCTAAGAATTTTTATGATAGTTCTCCCCAAGTTCTGATAGATCCATGTCCTAAGCCTAACAATATCATTAGACACTCCGTCATATTTAAAAGTAGCACAAATCTCAAGAAAACTAGCAAGATGTAAGTTAGGATCTTCAGTAGGTGTTCCTCTAAACTGATTATTTTGGACTATTTTGATAATAGTAGGTTTAAACTCAAATTAATTAACAGCAACATCTGGATTTTGAATAGTTAAGTGAAGTTCATCTACTGTTGAATTAGCATAATCTTAATTAGCATAATCTTTTAAAGGATCTTTTAAAGGTTTTTGTCAATTTTCATTTATTTGATTAGCTAAGTTATTCACCATTTTGTTCAAAATTTTAATTTATTTTTATTGTTTTCAACATTTTCTAATAATACGTTCTAATAAAGAATCATAAGGTACTAAACCTTCAGATCCAATTTTTCGCATAAATAAATATAATAAGCAAAGAAATATTTCTTAAAAATACTCTTAATTATATAGTTATATATATATATATATATATATATATACTGGGGAGATTCTGAAGTCTCAAAGGGCCATCTAGATGCCATCTCTGCAAGCTTGACCAAAAAACCAGGGATCACTTATTTTTCAGGTGCAAATTTGCTAGGGAGGTTTGGAATAGATTGACCTCCCAAATGAAAATTAACCTGATAAATATTGGTTGGGGTAACATAATTGATTGTATTAAAGATTGGCAGGAGATTAACCTCATGTCAATCCCCTTCATTGTTGCTTGGTTCCTCTGGATGGCTAGAAACAAGGCCAAACAAGAGGAGAGTGGGGTTAGCACTACAAGGGTGATGACTAACTGTTTGGAATATCTAAATAAGCTGATAAGTTGGAAGAATTTTCCTAAAATTTTGTAGACCTTACCCACTATGAATGTTAATAATATAAAGATCATCAAGGTTAGATGGGAGAGGCCTCCTTACCCATTCATTAAAATCAACACTGATGGAAGCTACACAAACAAGAGAGTTGGAATTGGGGAGATTTTTAGAGATCACACAGAGCATACTTTGCTCTTCTATAAGACCCCATATATTGCTGAAGTTGTTTTGGACACTGAAGCTGCTTCTCTTTATTGGGCCTTAAAATTTTCTAAGGAAAATAAGTGGAAGTGGATCTTTGTTGAAGTGGACTCCTCCCTTCTGGTGGAGCTGCTGACTGTTAAGATTCCTTCCCCTTGGCACATAAACTAGTGGATTCACATGATTAAGAAGCTTAGCCTTGAAATTAGGATTCAGTTCTCTTTTGTGTATAGGGAAGAAAATAGGCCTGCTAACTTCCTGGCTCTGGAGGGTGCAAATTCAGATCAAGTTGAGGTTTCCACAACCCTCTCCCCCCTCCACCTGTTAACTCAGGGGGACAAACGTCAAATTCCTTACCTAAGATTGCAAAAATGAATGCTGAGATCCTTGCTTGTGGCCATGGGATGTGCTGGTCTTCCAATGATGCTGAGCTCCTTGTTTCATTTTTATTTGTTATTTTGTTTGTTTTGTTTGGTGGTATACATGTAATGTCAGTATACTTAAGTTTGTTATGTTGGAGAGGTTTCCTCCTCAGACTGTTTACTTTTTTTGGTGTCTACATATATATATATTTTTATTTGTTTTGTTTGAGGGTATACATGTAATTTCAGTATACTTAAGTTTGTTCTGTTGGAGAGGGTTCCTCCCTAGGCTGTTTACTTTTTCTGGAGTCTACATATATATATATATATATAGCTTTAGTTTGCATTTCATTGCCTCTTGTAAGGTTTCCTTTTGTGGATTGGTCACCCTCTTTAGGTGTGAGTCATTTTGTATTTTGGGATTTAGACAGGGGACCTTCCAATTAGTTTCTATGTATTGTTCCTACTTATAAACATGTAGGGAGCCGAATAATGCTCCTTTCACAAATATATATATATATATATATATATTGAAAGAGCAACATAAGGTTCCTTACATGTTAAAAGGAAAAAGGGGTTACAAAATTGAGAAACTAATCCCTCCCAAAAGAAAAAGGAAAAGGAGATACCTACTTGCTCTATATTTTTATGAACACATATATATAGAAGCCACACAAAAACTAAGCAATGAAGGTATATATAAATATATCCCAGTAACTTCACAAGTGTGTGTGTGTGTGTGTGTATATAAATTGATAAGATCAGTAACTTCACAAGTGTGTGTGTGTGTGTGTGTGTGTGTGTGTGTATAAATTGATAAGAAGAAACAGAGAAAGATTTAAAAAAGTGTGCAGTAAGGTAACCCAAGTAGGTCACCCTTTAAAAGAAAAGAAAGAGGAGGAGATATTTTTTTAGTGAGGAGGGGACAATCTGCCCCAAGCCCAGCTTGAGCAAGGCAATTTGCAGGTCTGTTGCCTTCTCTGTGGACAAAATTGAACCTCAGGTTGATGCCTTGGGAGATATGCTCAATCTTGTTCTTCTATTTCAGAATATGCCAAGGACAGTGAGTGGTATTTAGAAGTATGTTTATCATAACTTGGGAATCAAACTCAACTAGTAGATACTGAATTTGGGCTTTAGAGGCAATGAGGATAGCCCAATAGATAGCAGTAGCTTCAGTTTCTATTACATCTTCAACAGTAGTGTGAGATAGGAAATTAAGGAGGCAGGAACCTTTTGACTTTCTAAACAGGCCACCAATGCCAACATTAGACTTATAGAAACTCCCATCAGAGTTGGCTTTCATCCAACTAATAATTGGCGTCATCCAATACACAAGGGTAACCACAAAATTAGGCTGATTAGACTTGTAACCAGTCCTGAGTAGATCTGGATGTGCCTTCTGCTGAACAATCTTCTGCACAAAAGCTAGGCAGTTGGAGGCCACCTTAGAGGGAAGAAGTAGTTACTCCTCAAACTTGATCTTGTTTCTGGCCAACCAGGAGAACCAAGCCACCACACAAGGTATAGCCATGAGACTCAGCTTGTGCCGCTCTTTCCAACAGAGAAGAAATTGCTGCGAGGTGAGAGTAATGGTTTGCACTTTCAAATTTGACAGCACATCAGACCAGACTTGTTGAACAAATGTGCATTGGAAAAATAGATGATCAATGGTCTCCTCATGACCTTTGCATAGCACCTTTGCATAGCACACTTGCATAGCACACAGTAGGAAGGGCCTCTCAAACCTTTTAGTTTCAAGATGTCATCTGTGGGGAGCAATTTGGAAAATAGTCTCCAACAAAAGAATGACATGGAAGGTGAAAGGAACTTGCTCCATAAAGGTTTCCCCCAGAGAATGACCTCACCATGAGGCTGCAGGGAGTAAATTTAAGCAGAAATTGATTGTGCAGTACCTTTTATGATATATGTATTTTGTATATTTTTATCACTAAATTTTCTATTTTACCAAATCTATTTAGATTACCGTTACCTTCCCCAACAACGACACCAAAAACTTGATGCGGATTTGCTGAAATATAGTTGTGTAACATTTATAAAGTTGACTCCACTTTCATTTATAAAGTTGACTCCCATTTATAAAGTTGACTCCACTTTATAATGTATTTTATGAATAATAACATTCAACATTTAATGTTGGTATTCTACACAAGTATATGTATTGTTATCAAGTAATATAAGACTTTTTTTTTATGTCCCAAATATCGATCCCACGAGGAAGGTTTAAATTTGAAATGATAAATTAACTAGAAAATTCACAGAAGTCAAATAAAATTACTGTCACTAATTTCAAATGTTTAATATACTATCAAAGCAAAATTATTTACTACTCGCATAATTTAAAATCAGAGTTTAAAATTAATAACTACTAAACTCTGTTTATGTGATGAAGTTTTCTAATATGAAAAAACATCTTTCCCACTACAATGATTTTTTGGTGAAATGAGATGAGATAAATGGTTTAAATATGTATTGTGCCAAATAGGAGCAATTTTAATTCTCTACCCCAGATTCAGTGTTATAGAAAATTATTGACTAATCTTAGGTTTAGTCCCTAAATTTGTGGCTAAGCTAGGAGGATATTGGCTCCCACTCCAAAGCTCCCACTTCCCTTCCCCTGAAGGCTAACTCTCACTTTAGTTTTTAAACACTAAGATCAAATTGGGGTTTTTTAGTCTATCACCCTAGAAATCTCCAGTTCTACACCCAACAAAGTATATTTCCCTATTTATTTGCACTTAATTCCATGAACAAAATACTCCTTCATGGACTTAAATGTGATTCTCACTCTGTCGTAGAACTCATACTCTATTTTCCGGATCGTATGTTTAACAATATATTTTAACAATTCAATTGGCTAGATCGAAAAGTAAATTAAGAGCGGAGTTGAAAAACCATCACAATTTATTTTAAATTTTAACATTGACACATCCACATTATCCCTTCATTTCATCATATCTCGGAGTAGGTAGAAAGATAAAGGAATCTACTCAGACTTCATGAGAAAGATACAACAAAACAAAAATTTCATATATAAAAGAAAGTTTATCCAGCAATAACAAACAAACAACATTAATCTGAAACTCTTTCTCAAAGCAAATCCTTTGCAGCCTCTCTTAGGAAATGCAGGATGAAGAAATATCTCTCTTCTCTTCCTCTCCAACACTTCTTAGAGAACAATTCACACTTATACTCACCACAAAAGCTCAAAACTATAAAAACAATAACCAACTAATGGTGTGGAATGCCATGGAATGTAGGTGTGTGAAGAGAAGATCTAAAAAATGAGTGGAAGAATTCAAAATGGTACAAAGTGGGGGGTTTCAGATCAAAATTTGGCCCTAAATAGAACCTAGGTCAGTTCTCCAATAGGTGCATCCAAAAACTTTTCAAAAAGCATCCAAATTCGACGAATCTTCTAGAAACAGGCTCTGCACCAACATTGGCGTCGTTGACGCCCATTCTGGTGCCATCGGCGCCCATTATGGTGTCGTCGGCGCTAGAGGCCATCTATTTAATTCTTGCTTCTCTGTCAAACGACACTATAGGCATCCATTTTGGTGTCGTCGGCACTGACCAATTTTTTTTTATTTTCTCTTTTTTGACTCCAAATTTCATATGTTTTGCTTCCTTTTTGCTCTAAGTACTCAAAATTAATAACCTGTAATAAAACATAGAAAATACTTTCCATTAAAGTGTAATGCCACCAAAAATGGGTAAAAAATATGGGTCTAAAAATAAATGCATATTTATTTGGTGTATCAATCATCAAAATGAATGTTCAATAGAGTAAATTAGGGTCCTGATTCCATGGTGTATAATGATTTTCTCTAAAAGAAATAAAAAAATTAAAAATAGAGCACTTGCACTTAGGCATCGAAGGCTGGTGCTTAAGCGCTAGTATCATGAGAGTAGGGTATATAAGCACCATTATTCGGTGCCTAGGCACCAAATCGGCTAAACAACCAATTTAACATGAAATTGACCAGTCCATTTTTACCACTCAAAACGTCTTCTTTCTCCCTAACTCATCGCATGACATCCTAAGGTTTCCCATTTATAGCGATTTTTGAAGTTTTTGGACTAAAAAACTCCAGATTTCTTCTTCTTCAGGTAAGATATACACTTGGTCATATAAATTTTTTTATTTCACCATGGAATTCTTCCACATTGTAAAAGTGTCAAAAATAAAAAATTTTTGAGAAATTAGTGGAAAATCTATGACAAAGAGCTTCTTTGTTGGGAATAAATTTTTTTGAGCTTATAGAATATGGATTTAGAATTTATTTGAGTTTTTCTTCAATTTTTGTTAGACTTCATGTGACTTCTAAAACCAAGAGTGGTAAAGGAAAAGAAGTTTCTAATCACAATAAATTTGTTAGCATGAAAGCACAAGATTGATACAATGATGCACTCATAATGAAAAAGTTGATAGTGGAATGAAGCTTCACCAAATTGGGAGAGGCTTTAAAGAATTTGATTGTGGCACGAAACTGGGAAATTTTTGCTAATTTACTGTCATAGCAGTGATTTCTGTTGTTAGAGAATTTTATGCTAACCTACCTGAGATTTCTGATGAATCTGTGATAGTTAGGGAGAAAAGAGTTTGCTTCACTCTGGAGCATATCAATGCTTTATACTTGTTGGGGGATGTTTTCGACTGCTAATACTTTGATTTCAATCCTACTGAGTCAGAGCTCAATGAAATTATAACATTTGTGACTAATGGATGGGGAACATGGAAGATAAAAAATGAACTCAAAGTAAATTTCTCTTATTCACAACTGAATGCATAATCAAAGGCATGGTATTACTTTATTTCAATTAGACTTCTGCCATCAAATTATTTGAGTAAAGTGACTATGGAGAGTATAAATTTAAATTATTTAATTCAGAGGATGAAACCCTTAGATCAGACTACAGGAGGTCTAAGACACCCTTTTCTCATTTTTATTTTATGCCAACAATCTGAAGTTAGTTTTTAGAGATGGGAAGAATAATTACAGGCACTAAAGCCTAACGACAAGGCCAATGTGCAACTATAAGGATTACATGCTTTTTGTGTATCTAGGGCTTGAGCTTCATATATTCCATCTACTTCTAGGTCCTCTACCTTTCATGTTTCTAGTCATCCTTCTACTAGCTTGAATCTTGTCCTTAATGATGTACAGGAGTTACAAAATGATATATCACTCATATAGAGTAAAGTACAGACATTGATGAACATTTGGAACAATTTGAATCTTATCTAAAATGTAAGAGTGATTATGAGGAAGGTTTCAATACCTCTCTTGTGAAATTTCTTCTTAAAGGAGATAAGACTGTAGAGTTTCCTTCTTATCCTACATATATGAGAATTTAACAACACATTCCTATGGAGCAAGATGATGATGATGAGGAAGATAAAGAGTAATAGCTTGATATTAATCTAGGTGTAATTATTCTTTTCTAGCTATTGGCAACATTATTATTTTACTTTGTTATATGCCATTGTATTTTACCTACTACTATTTAGTATTACAACTTTTTGGAATTTTATATTTTTTATTATATGACATGGCTAAATTATATTACTTTTATTTACACATTTAATGCCTTTGTTTAACGATTTTCCTCTTTAATGAAAGGTATTTTTGATTTTTTTTGTTGTAGGTACAATAAATGGAGAAAGTGAAGCAAATGGAACAAACATAAAGCAATTTGGAGTAAAAGGAAGAAAGAAGGCCAAAATTGACCAGGCGCCTAGGCACAGATAACAGAGAGACTAGTGCCTAAGCACTGAAATTTAGCTCCTAGGCACCAAAAATAGTTTTCTAGAAGATTCAATGAAATGTGGATGAATTTTGAAGGGGTTCTTGAAGTGACTCTTGATGATTTTGAGAACTCTATTTGAAGAGACTTCTAGAAAGTCCAAGGAGAGCCTTTTTTGAAAGGGGGAGAGTCTTGGAGAGGCGAGAGTCTTTAAAGGATTTGCTTGGTGGCTTGTTTAAATTTGGAGGAGAAGAGAAGGGAGATATATCTTCTTCACTAAATTTCTAAGTGAGATTGTAGTGGAATTGTATGGAGAGTGAGTAGATTCAAAGGAACTAGATGGATTTCTTGGAAGGAGTTTAAGATAAGTTGCGTATTTTCTTTTTTTTTACTTAATCTTGTTTTGTAAACTTATATTTATCTTTAAATCCATTTATTGTTGTGCCTTCCCCATGAGATCTGTGTAGTTTCCTATGCCTTTCTCCTAGCAATGAAGAATAATTATGTGTATGAATAAAGTTTAGTAGGAGTGCTTTACTTTGATAAATTGTGATGATTTAAACTCTATGCTTAATTTAATTATTGATCTAGCCAATTGATTAGTTAAAATCTATTGTGAAACACAATGACTCGAAATGGCTATGCTTTTCTCAACATAGTAAGAATCATATTTGGTCTTATGGATGAGAATGTAGTTTATGGGGTTAAGTGCAAATAAATAGGAAAATAAGTTTTGATGGGTGTAAATTAGATATTTTAGGGTGATGGACTAAAATTTCCAATTTGATCTAGATGTTTGGAACATAAAGTTAGATGTTAGCCTTCAGGTGATGGGTACGTGGGAACTCTAGAGTCACAACTAGTATCTTTCCAGCCTAACCACAGGTTTAGGGGCTTAACTCTAGATTTGCCAAAGTTTTTTTATGAACTCAAGAGAGGATAAAGATTATGTATGCTCCAAGTTAGTACAATGTATTCATTATATTTAAATTTATTAGATTCCTACATTGATTATAAACTCATTGCAAGGGGAAGGATGTTTTGTATAATTTGAACTCTTCCAACTGTCGTTAGTTTAGAATTTCTTAGTTGTAACTTAATAATTTAGCCTTTTAGATTGTCTTACATTTGTATTCTACATTTTCTTAGCAAAATTAGCATCCTTTTTAAATTCTTTAGGACAAGTTAATACACAAAAACTTTTATCATTTCCTAAAAAGGTTAACTGCAGTTTAAAGAGGATTTTACTAAAGTCAATCTGAAAGAGTTTTCCCTATTTCTATGAGATTGATAGATAGGACTCCATTAGAGCCTTATATTACTTGAAATAATATGTATACTTGCGTAATACCCCTAGTGTGTGAATCATTTTATCATTTTACTATTTTTTACTTTATGTTTTAGTTCATATATATATGTCTACTTGTTTGGTAAGGTAATCCTTTACTTAGAAATTCTTCATGATTATGAAATGTTTAATTGAGAATTACTTTATGCTACACACTAATCTTTATTGTTTATATTTGTATATCTGTTCATGCTTAGAAATTTTTAGGGAAATAATTTTGAAAAATTTTCTTCCTACCTTTATTTCTGCATTATATGCTTTAAACTATTTTAAAACAACTAAGTTTGGGGGAGGGAGAAAAACTTAAAAAAATAAACTAAGCTATATTTGTCCTCAATAAAATACATTTTAAAATTATTTTTAAATAACCTATGGTATGTGGTGTTATCTTTAGGAAGCTATATTTTTTATTCTTTGAATGTTATATTAGACTTAAGTTTGAATTTTTGATGATAAGAGGTAGTTTAAGAGTTAAGATATTTAATATAAAAGAGTTAACATATGCTTTTATTATTCATAGTAGGAAAAAATGTATTTTTGGAACACTAAAAAAACATAGATTTACCCTTTAAAAGAATTGTGGACTCTATGAAAAACCATTTTTGTACACATTAACTCTATGAAAAACCATTTTTGTACACATTATAAAGTAAAAAAATGTGGTAAGGTTTTATAACTTTAGGAGAAAAATAGTGAAGTGCAAAATCATTAAAGGCTATAAAGATATAGTAATCTTGACATAAGAGAGTAAGGATTAAAAAGATCCTAACAGAAAATTAAAAAAATAAAAAAAAGAAAACAAAAAGAAAAGAAAGGTAACAAAAAAATTTGTGGGGAGAAGCTTGAGGAGATTCCTAATTAAAAATTGGCTTCACTTGAATCATCTTAAAGGAAAAAACTTAATTACAATTCTTAGCTTACTATGTTATCTAAATGTATTAGTCAAGTCTTACTAATAGATTTCTCATATAATTCTATCTTTAAACTTATCTAGGATTCCTAAGTCTGAAAAATTACAATTTTTTTTTAAATGAATAGAAAATCATAATTCCTAACTTAATTACTAAATATTCTTATACTCGATTTCTAGCCTGAGTTATTGAAAATTTTTCTAAGGTTACACTATCATATTTATGGGATAGAACTATAGGAATGTTTAAAGAAACCCACTTCCATAAGTTAAATTATTTATTTTATAAAATAAGAGAGTTACTTGAGGACAAGTTTGGGGGAATTGACATGCCTGGAAATGTGCTACTTTTTTATATACATTTTATGCTCATTTTTAATGATATTGCACTTTAATGGAAGGTATTTTGCATGTTTATGGTTTTGAGGTACAAGTGATGGAGTTATGGAGAAAAGGGAGTGAAAATGGAGCAAAATGCAATCAAATGGAGGGAAGGAGAAAAAAATTAAACTGGGGCCTACATGGAAATAGAGAGCCTGGAGTGGTGCCTTGGCTCTAGGCAATTATTTCAAGCTTCTAGAATGTTGGAGCCTAAGTGCCACAGTCAGGTACCTAGGCTCTAGAATAAGTTTTTTTTTTTTTAAATTTAATGTTATTTGACGATATTTGAAGGAGCATCTAAGGTGACTCTTGGGGATTTCAAAGGTTATAAAAAAAAAGAGTCTCTTGGTGCCAAAATGAGGAAGAGTACAACTAATGGGAGAGAGAGAGAGAGAGAGAGAGAGAGAGAGAAATGTGTAACAGTATTAATATTTACAACATATTAGAGTGCAGGACAGGAAGAAAGTTAGAGATTTCTTTCATTTTATGCATTTATGAGTGATATTTGGGAGGAGTTTGAGATAAGTGTTTTGTATTTTTGTTTGAGTTTTGTTAAATTTTACGTTGTAAACCTAGTTTTGTATAAATATCATGTGTTATTATTTTGACCATCATGAAATCTAAGTAGTTTTCTTTATCTTTCTCCTCTTGATGAGAAATAATCATGTGTAGGAGTAGAATTGTTTAGGATTTCTTTTATTTCATAATTGTGCTCATTCATTACTTCATACTTAATTTACTTATTCAATCTGGCAAATTGATAAGTTAAAACTTGTTGTGAATTATAATGACCCAAGAGGGCTATAAATTCCTCAACTAGTGTGAATTACATTGCACTTTTGGGTGAGAAACGTTTTTTCATACAATAGTGCAGATAAATAGGGAGATATGTTTGATGGGTATAAATTGGTGATTTTAGGGTTACGGGCTAGAATCATAACCAATTTAATCTAGTGTTTGTAACATAAAGTTTGGTTAGCCAAATTGAGGGCTTACATAGTTATTCTAAAGTGACAGACTAGAATCTACCCAACATAACCAAGAATTCAGTAACTTAACTCTAAATTAGCAAATGTCTTTATGCGCTCAGAAGAGGATAAGGAATATGTATTCTCCTATTTGTCACAAAACTAATTTTAAAATTATAAAAATTTGATTCCTACACTAATTATAATCTCATTACAATGAGAAGGATTTTTTTCATAGAATTTGAATTTGTCTATATAAACTAATTTAGAAACATTTAACATTTCAATTAGGTTTAGAAATAGTATTTGTAGTTATTAGTTACATTTTTTTAGACATACAATTTTGACCTTAACTCCTAGATAAATTACCTGCAGTTTAAGTAGAGTCTTACTAAGTCGATAAAATGATTTTTTCCTTTTCCGTGGGATTAATACATGTGGATTAAAAGAAATTCATATATTACTTGAAATGATTTGTGCGCTTGCACAGTATCCCTAGTGTGTAAAATTAAATTGTGAAGAAAAATGAGAATTATTTTTTAATTGAAATTGAAGTAATTACACACTAAGCACGCACAAATTGTATCGGGGATCATCAGCCCAATGATTCCAAATATTTACTTAAGTTGACACAACATTAAAACTTCATTAATTTTAAGGTTATTTACACGTATATAAATTTTAAGTTTTTGTTTGTTAACTTTAAACATCCAATAACTTTAGGATCTTTAATATCAATTGCATCAAAAAGATAAACTTTAATTATAGTAAATGGTCTCGATCACCTGGACCTATGTTTTCCAGGAAATAATTTTAATCTTGTAATATATAGTAAAACCTCTTATCCAGGGTCAAAATCTTTCTGAAGAATCTTTCGATCTTGCCAATTTTAATTCTCCCTTTATAAAGTTTTGTACTATCATAAGATTCATACCTAATTTCCTCAAGTTTATTTAACTGCAATAATCTCTTCTCATCAGCTTCTTTCAAATTACAATTAAATTCTTTAATTGCCCAATATGATTTATGCTCAATTTCCAGTGGTAAGTGGCAAGCTTCACTAAAAGTTAGTCTATAGAAAGGCATTCCAATCAGTGATTTATAAGCAATCCTATAAGTTAAAATTACATCGACAAGTCTCAACAACCAATCCTTCCTGCTAGGATTAACAATTTTTTTCCGATATTCTCTTAATTTTTCTATTAAGAACCTTAACTAAACCACTATTCTGAGGGTGATATGTGGAAGCTATCCTATGTTTAATACCAAATTTTGCAACTAATGTCTCAATTCTCTTATTTTTAAAATTGCTTCTCCTTTCTGTAATAATTACTCGCAGCATCCAAAATCTACAAAAAATATTTTTCTTCGGAAATTTTGCAACACTTTGAGAATCCTAGTTGGATAGAGATTCTAGTTCAATCCACATAGAGACATAGTCTACATCAATCAAAGTATACAAATTTTCTAGTGAAGGTATAAATGGTACCATAAAGTCTAAACCCTAAACTTCAAAAATCTCAATATCTAATGTAAAGCTTTGGGGCATTTCAGCTCGCTTAGAAACATTACCTACTCTTTGGCATTTATCACAAGTATATATATATATATATATATATATATATATATATATA
>NW_018241165.1:203443-219539 GCF_001263595.1 Phalaenopsis equestris
GGAAAGAGGATCCCCTCTAAAAATAAAGAAAAATGCATGAGATCCTAGGGGTTCCTCTCCCCGCATTACAACTCCACCCAAAAAAGAAAGAAAAAAGAGCAAATAGAAAATTAAAACCAAAAATACATATATCTGCAAAATACGTATACCCAACCAAAGAAGTATACCCCCTCTGAACATGTATAAATTGTGTGAAAAAGGTGTGAAAATTGCAAAGCCAAAACATCTTCCTGGATGCTGGATAGAGCTAAAGTCGAACCTGATAGTCCATAAGCTGCAATTTAAATTCTGTGAGAGCACCAAATAAGCAAAGTAAAAATGAGGATCCACCAGCCACTAAAAGAGTTAAAGTGCATAATACATAGAAATATGTAGCTATGAGCCTCCAAAATAAGTTGCTTGAGCCCTTTATCAAAAATATTGTAAAGAAGGGGCAAAAGGGGAAAAAGGCTTCTAGTTGACCGAAAGCAAGAAGTCCATAATGAAACAAGAATTCTGCATAACCCCACCAAGCATAAAGTAAGGAGTCATGGGCCTCGACAGTTAATTATATGAGCATTGAAAACTATCTACAAAAAACACCACCAAAGTATGCTAGTAGAATAAGAAAGGAAGCAAAAACAACCATCCAACCATAATTGCAGTTGCGTGTTAACCCACAAGCAAACCTCCATCATGAAAACCCTATTGCCAATCGTAATGATGGCAAAGCAATTATCAAAATGAGGAAGTTTCCCTGTAATGTGTTCCAAACTGATAGAGTATAAAAGCTTAAGTATATTAGTGTAAAGCAAAATCATCCAAAGCAACCCAAAATCAAAAGACTTAAGATGAAGTAGGATAGACAAAATCCACAAAATAGACATTCTATCTCCCTTAAGATTCATATGCAAGTATGG
This sequence comes from Phalaenopsis equestris, assembly GCF_001263595.1. Classification (NCBI taxonomy): domain Eukaryota; kingdom Viridiplantae; phylum Streptophyta; class Magnoliopsida; order Asparagales; family Orchidaceae; genus Phalaenopsis; species Phalaenopsis equestris. Next base: position 204,343 of record NW_018241165.1, read on the forward strand.
CAATTCAAGCCCCCACCAAATTAAAGGAGGATCAAGCTCCCATATGTCATAACCCGCAATAAATACCATAGGCATAACAAATGGATACCAACTAGTATAATCCATTAGGATACCAAAAATCTGCATATGAAATTTTGTCAACAACCAAACCAAAACCAAAGGTTTAAACCATGGGATTCCAACCTTAATCATAATACTCAAAATAATGGAGCCATGGGCCTCCAAAAGTGTCCCCAATTTGTACCACCAAATGTCGAGAATAGAGTAGGAAAAGAAGTAAAATCATCTGCATATCCAGGAATCCAAGGTAACAATACAGGTAAAAAATGCAACAAGATACCTGTTAACCTCTTGAAAAAGGTGTTGTAAACTGATGTGTAAAATAAAGCCAATCCAGACAAGAAAAGCATTGTCCCTTCTTAAGGTAAAGGCCCAAAAGCATATAAACATTGTAGTATACCAAAATGCAGCAACCTCAAACCAAAGGCAACTAATAAAAATGCTAAGCACGTATATAGGTGCATCCAAAACATCACCATGAATTAGTTTATAAAGAGGATGAGTAGGAGTGTCACCAATAATGATACAAAGATGCCCCTTTTAAGCTAACCAATTAGCAGGCATATTCCCTTAGCGGTTAGTGAAAGTATACTGAATAGAAAGGCTAGAGTTGATCTCCATATTTTTAATTCGATTGAGCAAGATTGTAATATTCCATTGGGGCTTGAGCATGCCCGTTAATGTGTGAAACAAAACTTAAGAATCAATTTCAAGAATAATATTAGAAAGCCATAGGAAATAGCAATATGTAAAGCACCTAGAAAAACCCTTGTTTTAGTATCCATAGGAGAAGAAGCAAAGCAAGGCAAAGCAAAGAAAACAAGGCATTTCCCATTAGCATCCATGAACTAGTCACCAATCCCAACATTTTCCCCATTAAAGCTGTCATCAATGTTAAATTTGGTCCAACCATAGGAAGGTTGTGTCCAATTAATCAAAATTGGTCTCCTATCATTTCCAAGTTGAGAAGTATTACAGGCTCATTCCGTAGCTTTAGAGTCTTTCAGAAAGTTAGCAACATAGAGAGCAACAATGTTATAAAGTTTATGAGGAGAATCATCATACTTATGGTTATTTCAACCCACCCAAACAAACCAAAGAACAATCATAAGGAAGTAGAAAAGCTTTATGTGATAGTGTTCAAAATTCTTCCAAGTTTCAAGAATACTTTTAATGTGTAAATTAATAGGCCATGGTACGCCAAAATAACACCCAATATGATGCCAAACTTCTCTAGTGAAAGTAGATTCATAAAATAGATGAGTGGGGGATTCAGCCTCCTTCTTACAAATGTAGCAAACAGAAGCAATCTTCAAGCCTTTCATTTTCAGAATATCATCAATGGGGAGGAAATTATGGAACAATCTCCAAATAAAGAAAGAGATAGAAGGGGAGATGAATTGGTGCCAAATATATTTACTCTAAATCCACTAAGGGAAATTGTACAAATTAGAGTATATCATTTTAGTAATGGAAACAATAGAGTGGAATTTCCACATAGGAACATCCCTAGTATCAGTTTTAAGTGGAATATTAGCAACTGAAGGAGCCTCCTCACCTAATAGAGACCACAATGTAGGTATGTTACAGCCTCCATTAGTCCAACAATCCCTAATAAGAAGATTATATTTAGAAGTAGAATGAGGCAAGTTCTACAAAGGGGAAGAACCCTAGTGATCATTCCAGAAGGAAATATTTCACTCTCCCACATCCCAGAAAATGAAATGAGAAGCCACCTCACGAGTAAGGGTGTTGGCTTTCCAAATTTTAGAATCCCCAATTTTCTAGGAAACAATGGAAGGGTGAGTATATGTGAAATATTTATGATGAAGAAATTGAGACTATAGGGAATCTTGAGCTCTGAATTTGTGCCAAAGTTTGCACATATTTATGTTAATAATATCCTTAAGGGTTTTAAACCCAAGCCCCCCAGAAGTGTAAGGCTTACAACCCTTCTTTCACTTAGCCCAAATCTTAGAAGATCTATTCCCTCACCAAAGGAATTTGTTAAATAGAACTTCAATAGTAGACTGGGTACTCTTCTTAACTTTCAGCTCCTTCATAGAATATAAAGGAATGCTACATAATACACTTTTAAGAAGAGCGAGCCTACCACCATTAGACAAAAAAGTGTTTCTCCAATCATTGATTTTGGATTTAATTATGTCCACAACCTCATCCATTTGAATTTGTTTCTTTCTACCCCTTAGCAAGTTTGCTCTAAGGTATTTAAGAGGAAGCTTTGCAATCTTACAATCGGTGTAATCAGAAGCCAAAGTTTCAATGTTGTTGTTCACCTTGTTGCCAAAGTAAATAGAGCACTTAACGATGTTATAGAGAAGGCTAGAAGCATCCTGAAAATCTCCAAGCAACTTCATCATTACTTTGATAGTAGGCTTATTAGCATTAGAGAATAAAATGACATTATCTGCATTGGCAAGGTGGCTAATGGCACTTTTCAATTTATGAGAGTATTAAAAATGAGGATGAGTTTGATGCTACCTGTTTATAAGCCTCGAGAGATAATCAAAAGCAATAATAAAAATGGTAAGGAAGAGGGGATCTCCCTGTTTAAAGAAAAAGCCATGAGATTTTCCATTAATGAGAACACTGTAGTGGTTGTTAGCTAACCATCTTTTAATGAGGGAACAAAACTCCCCTTTGAAACCCGTATCTTGAAGGATATTAAGAATGAAATCCCAACTTATAGTATCAAAAGCTTTTTTTATATCAAGTTTGAAAACCATGTTACCTCCTCTACATTTCTTATCAAGTTCTTCAATCAATTCCTGAGCAAGCAAGATATTATCTGTAATATCTCTTCCTTTTATAAAAGTCGATTGTTGAGGGGATATAAAATGTGAGAGATGAGGTTGCAGCCTTTTAACAATGATCTTACTCAACACTTTAGAGATAACAGTAGTGAGAGAGATAGGACAAAAGTTATCCCAAGTAATTTTTTCATGTCCTTTAGGAATGAGAACAATACAGGCTGAACTAAAATAATTACTAGGATCTTCTCCCAAAAAAGAAATTTTAGATAGTGTTTACCACCTCTTTCTTAATGATGTCCTAGCATTTTTCATAAAAAACATAGAGGAGAAACCATCAGGACCAAAGGAATTATTGGAGATTATGGACTTGAAAGCAGAAATAATTTCTTCTTCATCAGAAACCTGGGCTAAATAAAGACTATTAATATAATCAAAATCATTCACAAAAATATTAGAATCAACAGAAGTGCTAATAGGTTAATGCTGAAAGAGCTCCGTAAAGTAAAGTACAACACTATCCTCAATCACATCCAAATTAGTTAAAGTTTTTCCTTCATCACTTTTAATTTTTAGGATGCAATTCATGTTCCTTCTATGCTTTACAGAGGCATGGAAGTAGTTAGTGTTTCGATCACCAGTAGTGAAGTGAAGGTCATTAGTTTTTTGTTGAAGTAGAGCTTCCTCCATATTAATGGCTTCAAGAAAAGTCAAGTGAGCCTGAGCAGTAGAGTTCACCATATCGGGGGTACAAATCACCTAAGATTCTAAAAGATCAACCACATTTTGGGCCTTCAAAACTTTAGTATGTACATTACTAAAGACTTGGTGATTCCATTTTTGAAAATGAATAACCAATTTTTAATGCAATTGGCAGAGAATATACCAAGATGAGCCAGCACCATCATAATTCCAAACCTAATGCACAGTACTAAGGAATGTATCATGAGAAGTCCAAATGTTAAGAAATTTAAATCTGGAGATAGTAGGTTTATCAGTAAAAGCAAGAGTAAGAAGAATATGATTATGATCGGAGGAGGCGTAGCTCAAATTTTGGACTTTATAGATAGGGAAGTAAGTGAGAAAATCCGAGTTAGCAAGGAAACGATCAAGCCTTTGTTGGAGAAAACCTCTCCTCCATGTGAAGGGAGAACTTGAGTATGCCAAATCAAATAAACCAGATCCATCCATAGAGTTAGAAAACTGATTAAGAAGTGAGATATCACATCTTCCACCACCTTTTTTCTTAGAAGACTTCATAATCATATTAAAGTCACCACCAACAAACAAACTATCAGAAATGGAACCACCCAAAATCTCGAGTTTTTGCCAAAGTAAGAATTTGTTAGGTAGAAGAGAGCTAGCATAAACAAAGGTGCCCCAACCATGAAATTTCTCTATCCAAAAATGAGTGAGGAAAAATTGTTCCTCATCTTTGATGATAGATAAAGTAACTTTTAGTTTCCAAAAAACCCATATCTTGTAATTCTTGTTGCAGTAAGATTGAAAGCCTTTGAAGCTATGCAACATCTTGCTCTTATTAACATGGACAAGGGGCTCCAAGATGGCAAAAATAGAAATTATGTGGACCCTATAAAGATATTTAAGCCTATTAATGGAGGAAGGGTCTGCCACTCCTCTAATGTTCTAGACCATAATATTAAACATTATTTCTTAAGCATGCCCTTCTAGATGATCTAGAAGGGTTGCCTAATTGTTTTCCATCTAAATAGTAGGTACCTTCCTGTATAACATTGCCAACATTCAAGCTTGAGAGTTCATTATTCCTTTTGGACTTTTTTTCTGCATGTTTTTGTACCTGCCACTCACCCTCTAAGGAGGTATGGGCAAGTTGAAGAGGGTTATTTAAAGCTTCATTAGCTGCAGGATGAGGGGAACCTTGCTCATGATGTTGTCCTTACTTTTCAATGATGTTATCCCTAGCAAGAATGGCATTAGTAGTAGTAAGAACATTACTATGAACAACTAAATGAGATGGAACATGCTCAGAAGATGTTTCAACAGTTGGTTCTTAGAACTTTATTAAGTAGGCTATTATCAAGTATGTTATGTAGAGCTTGCTGGCTCCATTCTCCATCAGTCTATAAATCAGCCACCTGAGTTGAAAGATTAACTGGAGAAGGAGATGGAGGATTGATTATGCCTTCACCAATCCAATTGTCCAACCAAAAATTAAGCCGGCCCTCTTCCATTTTCGAAATAAATAAATTTTCAGCCTTTGCCCTCAACTTCAGCATGTTTGTCCAGGTCTTAGAATCACCCAGTCTTCTAGTAACAAGGGAAGGATGCAAATATTTGCAGTATTTGCCATTCAAGAATTTTGCCCAAAGAGAATTCTGTGCTCTAAACATAATCCAGAGTTTGCAAAAATTGATTTGGATAATCTGCTGGAAGCTTTTAAATCCCAGTCCTCCAGCTCTAGTTCTACTACAAATTTTCTGCCATCTGACCCAATGCACCTGTTTTCTCTGGCCTACCCAAAGGAATCTATTGAAAGTTTTCTCCATAGTTGATTGGATAGATTTTTCATGACTGCAACTTGAGAAATGTAGGATGAAAGAACTATCAAGATACTCTTGAGAAGAGTGATTCTACCCCCACTAAAAAGGAAAGAATTGGACCAGCAATTTAGCTTATCCTGAATTTTTAAGAAAATTTCATCAAATTGGACTTGCCTAGCTCTCCCTTTTAATAACAAAGTTCCCAAGTATTTTAAAAGAAGTGAGCTAGTACAAAAGCCAGTTAGGTCTGAAATCTAATGCTTGATATTTGGCTTAACTCTATTGCTGAACAAAATTTGGCATTTCTGTGTATGAAATTGCATCCCTGAACAATCTTGAAACTTCTCAAAACACTGGAATAACAATTTAACAACTGACTTAGTTACTTTGGCAAAAACAATTACATCATCAACAAATACTAAGTGATTCACAGCAATGTTAATCTATGACTGGATAATGAATGAGGGGACTTGGCCATAAGCTGATTCAACAATTTAGATAGGTAATCAAAATCAAGGATGAAAATAGCGGGAGATAAGGGATCACCTTGCTTGATACCTCCTGAAGAATTGAAGAAGCCTTGTAATTTTCCATTAATAAAAATTGAATGGTAATTGTTACATAACCATCTATGAATCAGAGAAATAAAAGGATGAGAGAAACCCCTTGCAGTTAAGACTTCCTCAATGAAACCCCAATGAATGTGTCATAAGTAATTTTGATATCCAATTTGAAGATTAAATTCCCACCTCTGCACTATTTGTCCTAATCCAAAACTAATTCTTGAGCCAAGAGAACATTCTTTATTGCACTTCTCCATTTAATAAAAGCTGACTGATTCTCACTAATGAGGTGAGGTAAGTGAGGTTGAAGTCTGTTTGAGATCACCTTACTAATAATCCTGGACAGAACATTAGTAAGGCTGATAGGCCTGAAGTGATCCCAATAAAGTTTAGAGGAGTTTTTGGGAATTAAAGTAATAGTAGAGCATTTAAAATAGTAAGGAAGTTTCATTCCTCTAAAAAAATATTGCACAGCCTCCACCATACAATCTTTGATGATCCTCCAGAATTTTTTGTAAAATTCAGCTGAAAAGCCATTAGGAACAGCCACTTTGGAGCTGTCAAGGGAGGCCATGGCAGACCAAATTTTCTCTTCCCCAAGAATTGAAGCCAGATCCAACTCCCTAACATAACTCTTATCCATACAGAAAAGGTTCTGCTGAATTGGATGCCTTAAGACTGGAGGTTGGGTAAAGAGTGTTTGGAAATAATTCATAACACTAGCTGCAATTAATTCATCAGAATGAAGCCACTGTCTAGAGGGATCCTTAATCTTGTGAATACTATTACATTTTCTTTTGTAATTATTACAAGCATGAAGGTATTTAGAATTTCTATTCCCATCACAAAATCTAGACTTTACAGCCTTTTGAGCATAAAATTCCAACTGCATGTAGATAGCATTCTTCAATTTTTCATTAGCTAACATTAAATCCTTTTCCATATCAGGGTTAGCTTCTAAGATGGCCTCCAAATAATCAACTTCCTTTTCAGCCTCTAGCACTTTCAAGTTGATATCTCCCACTTCAGTCCAAGTCCATTTTGAAAGATGTTTACCTAACTTCTTTTACAACAACCACAATTTAATCAAAGGATTTGAATGGGAACATCCCCTCCAAACCATAGAGATTTGATTAAGAAAATCCTGATGGGATGACCATACATGATGACCACATATTGAGATATCTAAAACTTGACTTGTGCTTGACAGGAGAGGCAGAAATAGTAATAAGCAGTGGTCTATGCTCTGAGCCTGTCATACTAAGATGTTGAACTGAAGTATGTAAGAACTCACTAAGCCATAGAGAGTTCACAAAGATCCTGTCCAATCTTTACCATAGAGATCCCCTCCTCTAAGTAATTCTGGGGCCTGTGAAATAAAGGTCATATAAGCCAGCTAGACAAACATTATCATTGAAGCAATTCATCAGGTTAATATCAGGTGGGTTGTCACCCAATTTTTTAGAGGGGGCAAAAATACTATTGAAATCCCCACCCATCATCCATAATGAGTTGCAAGAGCTACTAATGGCAATAATACTATCACAAAGCTCCTTTCTAGAACTGGAAGAACTCTCTACATAAACAAAAGTGGCCAATCCTCCCTGACCGCCAAACTGAAACTGAATATGAAGAAATTGTTGATGATCCCACAGAATGTTGCATAAGACTTCCTTTCTATAAAGCACACAAATTTTGTTATTCAAACTAGATAAGTGTAAGAAACCAAGAAATTTTTTAATAATTTTCTTGGAGTTTTTGGAGACCATTGGCTCCAAGATAGCCACAAAACAAAATTTATACATCTTATTCAAAGCAATTAATCTATTATGGGATTTAGGATGTGCCAATCCCCTAACATTCCAACAAAGAAGATTCATCATCCAATGGAGATGGATTTTCCCCTCCTTTTGGTTCTAGCCATGGCCTCCTTTGTTTCAATATGAGAATTTTTGTCCCTGAGGGCATATAATCCTTCCTTCACTGTTTTCAATGCTTGGTTACCCTTCTTCTTTTTCCTAGATTTTTGGACTTGCCATTCATCTTCCAATGCTGTCTGTAGAACCTCAACTATGGTAGTATCAATAGGATGATCCCTAAGGACCTCCTCATTATCTTCCTGCTGTTGAAAAAAAAGAGTAGCAAGTTCATTGTCAGTTTCTGCACAAGCACTTTCAATAATTAGTACAGCTGTTGGGTCTTGGTGAATTCCTGAAGGTCCTTCTTCAGCATCGACTTTGCTCCTAGGAGTGTTGAAATTATTCTGAGGAATATGAAAATTAGGAGCATCAGTTCCATTATTGGCATCAGCTTCAGGGTTTTAGTGAATTCCTGAAGGACCTACATCAGCAGTAGCTTGGATCATAGGATTGTGAGAAGCTGGAATACCAGTTGCCCCTTCTCTCAACTGACCATCTAGAGATACCATAGGAGGTAGTTCAACATCATTTGGGACCCCAGAAGTAAACTTTCTGAGGTGAGGAATAAGTTTGAAACATTTAGTATCTGTATGCCCAAACATACTGTAGTGGAAACAGTAATAAGACTTTTGTTCAGTGATTATTTTCTGCCAATAGCCATTATGTTCAGTTCCCAGCCAGATTTCCTCAACTGCAATGTCCCTTTCTACTAAAATTCGAGCAACTGATGGTCTAGATAGGTTGTATGTAAGGACATCCAATTTAAGAGGTTTACCCAAAGTTTTTCCAATATTAAAGAGAACTTTATGGTTGAAAAAATGCAGCTTAACCTTTGGAAGTTTAAACCAAATAGGGACTATAGGGAGCTCCTTGCTTGGGTCAAAATCAGTGGACCATTTTAGAATCTTCATAGTGTTTCCTTCAATCTACAGACCTTCTTGGAAAAATTCTTGCATAATCATACTCTCTAGAAAGGTTAATTAAAATGTGCCTTCCATCAATAAGGCCAACCCTCCAAGCACCTTTGAGTTTCATGCCATCAAAATACTTCCTTATAGCTTCCATTTTAGGGCGTCCCAACTGAAATTTCCCTATGAGAGTAAACTTACAAACCTCACTCAAATTTTGGAGATCCACCTCATTATAAAAAATTGTCATGTTTTCCATTTTTCCTGCTCAAGGGTTTGATAATCGGTTCAGCCACCTCATGGTATCTCTGGGGAAAGACCAGATCGTCAAAATCTTCAATGGTATCAATACCTTTGCCCACAACATCAGACAAGGTAGCATTGGTCCATTGAATGTTTGTGGATAAATCCAAGTTGTTATGCTCAACCATCAAAGCACAGCATTAATGGAATAGTAACAAGGCAACAAATTGAAAAAATAGTTTCCTGGGAAATAGAAAACACCAGAAAACCTTGCAAGAACCTCCAAGAGAGAAGAAAACAGCCAAGGAGAAGAAAGAAACAGGATCAAAGAAGTGTGAAGAGCCACCACAAACCTCAAGCAGTCCATGGAAACCCTAGCATAGCAAACTCCAAGCTAGCCTCCACTTCCATCTTACACGCACACACACACACACACACACACACCAAAAGGCTACTGAGGAGTACTCACTAAGAAGTACTCAGTAGCAAATTCATTGAAAACAAGGCAGTTACTTGGTATGGTATTGGAAATCAAAATTATATAAATTACCACACACATAAACACACAAATATATATATATATATATATATATATATATATATATATATGTAATATATATATATATATATACACACACACACACACACACTCCAATTACATAGCAGGAAATTAAGGGAGAGACAAATTGTCCCCATTAAGCAAAAAAGACAATTGTGAAGAAGGAGCATTCTCAAAAAAAATCTGCTTAGTATTCCTTCCCAAGGAAGCCAGCCAATGGGCAGAGTAGGTACCCTCTCTAGATATGTGTTTAAATTCCATCCTGCCACAGTTTGTAAGATTCTTCAATTGATTAGTCCATCTGAATAAATTCCATGGAGGAGCTTCTTCATTTAGCAAAATTTTGATGAATACCCTTGAATCATATTCAACAATCAAATGGCCCATATGACAGTGATGAGCAATTCCGACTGCCCAATAATTTTCTCTAAACTCTACCTCTAGAGCATCAAAAGCCATATTAGGAGCTGTGAAAAACTGTCATACGTATTTACCTTTAACCAGCCATGCTTAGGAGGGTTCCAGAAAATTAAGTTGAGATTGAAACTATGATGATTATTCATGTTAGGCATCAAATTCTTAAAAACATTGGGGAAATGATGGTACTGAATCAACTCTTGAATATAAGAGGTGCAATTGAAGATCACAGACGTTGCACCAGAAAAATGATCCTCAAACTTCATTTGATTGTTGGACATCCATATGAACCATGCAACAAGACAGGTAATCACCAATAGATTGAATCTATTCCAATCCTCCCAGCAACTAGTAAATTTAAACCAATTAAAATTAAAAGTATCAATTCTGAGATGCCCTAGTAGACTTGTCCAGATTCTTTGAGAGAAGTCACAAGTAAAAAATAGATGTTCTAAGGATTCCTCATTAGCTTTGCACAGATGGCAGATGGAAGGACCTATTAATCCCTTCATCTTTAAGATATTATCAATGGGAAGCAAAGAATTCCAGAGTCTCCAACAGAAAAATGACATAGAGGGTGATATTCTTTTACCACAGATTACTTTGCCCCAAGCCACCTGATCCCAGTGGAAGAATTTTTGATAAATGTATGCTGCCAGTTTCTGTGAGTTGGCTTGTTTAGTAATTATTTTGTCCTTCACCAACCTTGCCTACTCTCTAGATAGAACAACATTAAGCATTATGCAGTTCCACTGTTCCTCTAACCAATAATCTTTAACTTGACTATGATAATTGGGGTTGGAAATAGTACATTCTAGTTTCTCCCCATTGCACACCCACCGGTCCAACCAAAAATTTATTTGCCCCTCCGCCAACTCTCAAATGAATAACTCTTCTGCCTGGGTTCTGATACTCAGCAACTTGGACCACATCCTAGAATCACCAATTTCCTAGTTACAAGAGTAGGATGCACAAACTTGCAGTACATTCCCATCCTATATCTGGCCTAAAGACTGACTTGGGCCCTAAATTTGATCCATAACTTGCAAAGGTTGATAAAGCTTAGATGCTGAAAATCTTTAAAGCCCAGCCCTCTAGCCTGCAAGGGTTTTCACACCTTCTGCCAAGGAAGTCAGTGGTACTGATTTTTCTACCCAGCCCACAGGAATTTGTTGAAAATTTTGCCAATTAGCACTTGTGTACCTTTCTCCATAGTAAACATCTGAAGTACATAGGCAGGCATGTCAGTCAGAATGCTCCTTAAAAGAGTAATCCTCCCTCCATTTGATAAAAAGGAACTAGTCCAACAATTAAGTTGGGCCTTGATTTGGTCAATCAAATCATGGAATTGAGTTTGTTTAGATCTACCTTTGATTAACTGAACAACAAGATATTTGATTGGAAGAGAGGCAATGCTAAATCTAGTATATTAAAAAATTCAATGTTTGATATGAGAATTAAAGTTAGAACTTATAAGAACTTAGCATTCCTATTGGTTTAGATCCGTACCTGAAGCTTGCTGAAAGTGCTGAAGTCCTTTGTACAGTGTCCTGACAACATTTTTTGATGCATTAGAGAAGATTATAATATCATCAACATAAGCCAAGTGGCTTATGTTGATATTAGATCTGTGTTGGTAAGCTAAAGGGAGTGAATCAACAAATATCTTATTCAGTAATGTTGAGAAGTAGTCCAAGGCTAAAATAAATATAGTAGGTGACAAGGGGTCTCCTTGTTTAATTTCCCTGGAAGTAGTGAAGAAACCATGACATTTGCCATTAATCAGGACTGAGTGAGCATTGCAATTCAACCATCTTTCAATCAGATTAATGAAATCCACATTAAAGCCCCTAGTAAATAAAGTTTCCAGAATGAAATTCCATTTAATTGCATCATAGGCCTTCCTTATATCAAGCTTGAAAATGGCATCCCCCCATCTGCATTTTCTGTCCAGATCCAACAAAAGTTCCTGGGCCAATAAAATACTTTTTGTGATATTTTTTCCTTTGACAAATGACACCTGATTATTGCAGATGAGATTTTGGAGATGTAGTTGGAGCCTGAATTCAATAATCTTGCTGATTATCTTGGAGATAACATTGGATAAGCAGATGGGCCTGAAATCACCCCAACTTTTCCTAGTCTGATTTTTAGGTATCAAAGTGATAGTAGAAGCATTAAAATAACTAGGAGGGTCCACCCTAATGAATAAATTTTGAACAACTTGTATGATATCTTGGCTAGTCTTAGCCCAAGTGGCTTTATAGAAGGTGGATGTGAACCCATCAGCCCAGCAACTTTCTGCCCATCAATTAAATCTAAAGCAATTTTGATCTCTTCTTCCAAAGGGATGTTAGTCATATTTAGTCCTTTCACATAAGCCTAATAGTCAGAGAAAAGAGCAGTATCAATAAGAGTTCTATCAGTGTGCCTGTTGGTGAAGAGATTTTGGAAGTATTGAATAGCATTGGGCAATTTCTTCATCAGTGGTGAGATTCTAACCATTAAAGTCAGTTATAAAGAGGATCATATTGCATTTCCTCCTGTAGTTAATACATGCATGGTAAAACCCTATATTTCTATGTCCTTTAGTGAACTTAGAAATTGATGCCTTCACCTTAAGGAAACTCTCCTGATAATTAATTTGAAACCTTCTTCTAAACTGTAAACCTCCTCTTGAGCTGCTGCAAGATTCTCATTAACATTCCCAAACCTCTTCCAATTCCACTTTCTAAGATGCATAGCTACTTTCTTTTGTAATTTCCAAAGCTTAATTCAGGGATTACAATCAGGTTCAGAAATCCAAACCTTGCCAATTTCCTGAAGAAAATTAGGATGTAAAGTCCACATGTTCTGAAATCTAAAAGGAGTGCAATGAGGCTTTACTGAATTTTATATGGAGCAAAGTAATGGTCTATAATATGATCCAGCCATAGCAAGATGTGAGACAATAGTGTAAGGAAATGTTTGAAGCCATTGACAATTGATAAGAATTCTATCCAGCCTCTCCCACAAGGTGCCCCTCCCCCAAGTAAATTTTGGCACTTGAAATCCAAGATCAAATAAATTAGCATTTTGGATGAAATCATTGAACCTAACCATGGCAGAAAGCAAAGGAGTACTACTCCCTCTTTTCTCAGTTGGAGAAGTAATACCATTAAAGTCACCTCCAATAATCTAGAGAGAGTTAATGGACTGGCCCAGATGTAATAAATCCAGCCATAGTACCTGCTGTTAACTAGCCAAACAACTAACATAGATAAAGGTAGCATAACTCACATGTGCTCCCATGAAAAACTGGACATGTATGAACTGTGAACAATCAAGTAACATAGAGCACTGAATTTTAGATCTGACAAAAAGCAAAATTTTATTATTTGAATTTGCATAATGAGTGAACTTAGGAAACTCTTTTTTGTAATGTTTTGAGGATTTTGAGGATATATAGAGACCATGGGCTCTAGAAGAACAAAGCACCAAATTTTATGAGTTCTGATGAGATATTCTAATCTCTTAACTGACAAGGGGTGAGCCACTCTTATGTTCCAACATAAGAAATCAATTACTGAGAAAAGTTTCTCCCCTTCCCTCTAGTTCTAGGATGAGGTTTCAATTGTGGGATTATGGAAGGCCCTTCCTTTGCTTCCAGGCTACCTTTCTTTTTCATGTTGCTTTTTTGAACTTTCCAATCCTCAGTTAACACATCTATGCGAGTATTAAGAATGGGGTCATCAATCTTATGAGGATTAATGTCCAAAAATCTATCATCTTGTATAATATTCTCCAACAGCCTCTTTTTAGCATAAATACCATTACCAGTAATCTACATGTCAGCAACAACTATAGTATTAGGCAAATCAGACTTCCTGTGAGTAGCATTAGCATCAGAGTCTAAAGCTACATCACCTGAAACTCTTCCCCATTCTCCTTCTGCTGCCTCTACATGCCTAGAAGCAGTTTCCTTCCCCATACTCCTATCTGAGTTCTTCTTATTTGTAGGAGGATGAAGTCTTTAACACTTCTCCAAATTATGTCCAAACATTCTACAATGAGAACAATAGATAGGTCTTTGCTCCACCCAAAATTCTCTGCCAAAAAACTTCCTCTTCTAATCCAATCCAAACCCTCTCAACATCTGGGAGTGTTACATCTCTTTCTGCAAGAACTCTAGCCCCAATAGGCCTTGCCATATTATAGTTTGGAACATCAACTTTCAGATGGAAACTAAGTGTTATACTGATACTAAAAAGCACATTTTGATGATAATATTTTATAGGGAGATCAGCGAGTTTAAACCACATAGGAACAATTGGGGGTTCGTTATTAGGATCAAACCCAGGTGTCCACTCCACATATTTCATAGGAGTTCCATTGATTAGCAATGACTGTTTAAAAAACACTCTTACATAATCTTCCTCAATAGATAATTTAATTAACAAATGCCTGCCATCCAGCAAACCCAACTTCTAAGGGCCATTTAGCTTTAGCTCATCAAAATATTTCCTTACATAATCCATCTTAGATGTCCATACCAAAATTTTCCTATTATAGTAAATTTAATTGATTCATTTAGAGATTGGATTTCTAGTGTGGAAAAAATGATGGCCGGTTCCCCATGCTTCATCCCCTATGGGTTAACATAAGGGCAAACCCCCTTCCCTGCAACAACATCATGAAGGGTTCGTGGAAACACCAAGTGCTCAAAGGTCTCAAGAACATCAACTCCACTTCCAACTACATCAAAAAATGTAGCCTTTGTCCATTGTGCATTAGTTTCAACATCAATGGGAAAATCCATTGATAAAATAACCAATGCAATAGCAAATGGGAAAGAAGCTGTCAGCCCAAAGAACACCAAGCACCATGTGCACTAATGGAACAACAACCAAAAATCAAAGGAGATAGTCCACTAACAAACCAGCTATTTATAAACAAAAAACTAGCAAAAGAAAACGAAAATACAGTCCACCAAGCTTAGCAAGCAATAAAATAGTAACATAGTCCACCAAGCTTAGCAAGCAGTCAATGCAACAGTAGCCAAGATTCAAAAAGAGGTTGCCCGAGAAAGTCCCAAGAAAAGAGAGATTCCAAAACTTCAAGACTAGACAAAAAATCTTCTTAAGATTGAGACACCAAGCTCCTCCACCTGGCTCCACAGTGCCACCAGGAAGGTCCATCAGTGCCCAAACCCTGGCAGAGCAAAAACTATAACAGCCGCCATATAATATATATATA
>NW_018241165.1:219585-225612 GCF_001263595.1 Phalaenopsis equestris
CGTGTGTGTGTGTGTGTGTGTGTGTGTCGTGTTGGCGGCTAGAGGAGAAGGGGCTCTGCTAGGGTTTCTAGTAGGATGAAGCTCTGCTGGGGGGTTTCAGTGGGAGGTGCTAAAACTATCTTCCCAAGGGTGCTACTTTCTGTCTCCTTTTTCCTTGGGATTCAGCTTCTCAAACTCTTTTTCCTAATAATTTGGTGGGATTTACTGTTCCATTGGTCTCTTCTAGTTTTGGCCTACTTTCACTATTCCTTTGGTTACTTTGGATTTTGGCCAGCTTCTTCTGGCTCTTTTGGAGGAAACCATTTCCCCTTTGGTGCTATGTACTGCTGGTCTTGACCCTACTATGAGGTCTGGCCTATGTAGAGCACACAAAGGCTTTTCCTGTCTTTCTTTGTGATTTGCTGGTGCTTTCATTTTGAGCTTATTTTCCTGGGTTTTATGGCTACCCCTATTGACATTGAAACTGATGCTCAGTGGGCTAAGACCACTTATGCTGGGGTGGTTGGCAAGTCCACTGCCTCTCTTAGTGATCCTGATCACTTAGTCTTTCCACAAATCTTCCATGACACAGCTGTTGGGAAGGGTAACAACCCTTGCATTCATCCTTTGGGTATTAAGGAAAGAGAACCAGCTGTATATTTCTCACCACAAGAAATTCATAACCTAAATGAACAAGTGAAATTTACTTTGGTTAGAAAATTTCTTCTTGGCCACCCTAAAATGGAATTATTCAGGAATTACTTTGCTTCTTTAAAATTCAATGGAGATTGGTAGATTGGAATACTAGCTGGAAGACATCTTCTTATCCAACTTTTAGGGGAGGAAGGCTATGCAAGGCTGTTTGCAAAACAAGCTCTTCAAATTAGAGGCACCACCACAAAAATTTTGAAGTGGGATCCTTATTTTGACACTAGCAAGGAACCTCCTATAGTTGCCCTATAGTTTAAATTACCTGGCCTCCCAATTTAATAATTCAATCTCAATGCTCTATTTAATATAGAAAGTGAAATTGGGAGACCTCTGAAGGTTGATGCTCCTACATATAACAAAGCTAGACCTGCTCTAGCTAGAATTCTAATAGAAAGAGATGTAACCCTCCCTGAAATTAAAAGGCTCTGGATTGGCAATCACAAAGAGGGGTTCTGGCAAAAGGTGGCTTTAGAACATAAACCATACTATTTTCCTCACTGTAAGATGTTTGGACACACCAAGGATAGATGCTTCAGGCTTCACCCTCCCTCAAAGAAGAATGTGTCAACTCGAAAAAGGATTAATCAGCCTACTCCCCCAGAACTTACAGTTTGTGTGGAACCCTCTCCAACTGGGAATTTGGAGGACATGTTGGATACACCCAAAAGCTCAACAGCTCCTTTTGGTTCCACTGATCCCACTAACTTTTCCCCCAGCCACTCAGGGAGGAGGAGAATCAAATAAATATTATAACTCCCCTAACTGTTCCACTAGATGTAATTGAGGCATCCAGGGAAATTAACCAAAAAGATACTCATATCATAGAAGCCCCTGAGAAGAAAGACATAACTGAGATGAAACTCCTATTGGAAGAGGAATGAGAAACACAGAAATTTAAGAAGAAGAAAAAGGTTCTATCAGAACCCCCCCCACCTAGAAATTAAAGGATGGAAATAATGGGAGCATAGGTATTCTGAAGATGGGAGCGCCTCCTCCTTCTAGAGGAAGGACCAAATCAAGATCTCAGCCTTCCCTCCATTTCCATACCCGCGATTAGCATTCTGTGTTGGAATATAAGGGGCATTGCCCATCCCCAGTCTTTAAGAAGATTGATTTATCTTAACAAAAAATATAAACTATGGTGTTTTGCTATACTTGAACCTATGGTTCAACAAAACTCCCATAGAATTATTAACAAATTCCATGGTTTTTTCTCACTATGCCAACAAGAATAATAAAGTTTGGTTCTTTTGTAGGAAATAAATACAGTGGAGCATACTTATTGACCATCCTCAGTTCATACATCTTTCACTTCTAGTTCAAGGCCATCTGGAGTATGCAACCTTTATTTATGCTGGAAGCCTCAAAGTAGATAGAAAGGAGCTTTGGGAGGAATTACATCTCATCAGCACAAACATGAACTCTCCCTGGATGGTAGGGGAGATTTCAATTGTATCACTACTACAACCGAGAAATCTGGGTGGAGACGTCCCAATCTGTCCAAAATCACTTTCTTCAATGATCAAATTCAGCAAGCTAGTTTGTTTGACTTGGGATACCAGGTTCTTAAATTCACTTGGAAAAGGGGTCTCCTGTGGGAAAGACTTGACAGGGTGTTGGTGAATGACTACTGGCAAAAACACTAACTCCCAATTGTTGTTACCCACTTAACCCTCACTGGTTCTAATCATAGACCACTTCTTATATCCATTACTTCCCTTAGCACTACCATATATCACCCCCCTTTTAGATACCTTAATATGTGGTCTACTCACCCCCTTTTCATCAGTTGTGTTGCTTCTAATTAGATGGGTATTGATCATACTGACCCTTTCATCAAGCTTGACCCTTTCATCAAGCTTCATCAAGCTCAGCCTTCTTCATCTGAAAACAAGAAAAGCTTTAAGGAAGTGGGGTTGGGAAACTTTTAGGAATGTTTTTTCGAATGCCTTATTTGCTGAGAAGGAAGTTGAGAAACTTGAGGCTGCTGTTCAGGATAATACTTCCACTGAGACAGATCTGCTTAGTGCCCAGACTAATCTGCTTAAAGCTATTGACACACAAAATCTGCTACTCAAACAGAAAGCTTCTATTAACATCTTTACTGAAGGTGATAAAAACACTAAGTTATACCATGCTTATATAAGTTACAAGAGGAAGTGCAATACTATACACTCTATTTACTCTACTGAGGGCAGATGGATTAATAATAATGAACTTATAGCTTTGGATGCTGTTAAGTACTACAGTTCCCTACTGAAATCTTCTGCTGATCTTAATACTGACTATGAAGACTACTGTACTGAAGAATCAACTTACACTAATCAGCTCAATCTCACTGAACCTCCTTCTTATGAGGAAATTTGGGATGCCTTAAACACAATTGATAGCTCTAAAACAGCTGGCCATGACGGTTTTATTGCTGACTTCTACAAAAAGGCTTGACACATTATTTAGAATGAGGTAGTAGAGGCAATTAGGAGCTTCTTCAGGGGGTCAATCTCCCTAGCTATTTTGCAGACACTTCTATTGTGCTAACCCCTAAAGGTGAATTGCAGAAGACTTGAGAACACTACAAGCCTATCGGTCTCACATCTATCATAAGTAAACTCATAAGCAAGATCATAGTTAGAAGACTCCAACCTCATCTTGACAGGATTATCTGCCCAAACCAGACTGCTTTCATTAAAGGGAGATCCATTACTGATAATGTGTTGCTGGCACAAGAGCTCATTCTGAATTTAGATAAAATTAGTAGAGGGGGAAATTTAATTTAAAAATTAGATATTAAAAAATCTTATGACACCATTGACTAGAATTTCATCTTGGGGATTCTTGCAGCTAGAGGATTTCAATGTAAATTCAGTGAACTCATCCACGGGAGGCTCATAAACAACAAACACTCTATCCTTATCAATGACAAAGCCTGGGGCTCTTTCACTACTACCAGAGGGCTCAAACAAGGTGACCCACTCTCTCCCACTATCTTTATTATTGCTATGGATTACTTCTCTAGAATGCTTGATAGGACCATTCTCAACCAACAATACTATAAATTCCATCACAAATCCAATATAGCTATTTCCCACCTCATGTATGTTGATGATCACATGATATTCTTTAATATTTGTAAGAATGCAGTTAAAAAAGTTTATAAATGTTTGCCACAGTTTCAGAACTTTTTTGGGATGGAGTTCTGCCCTACTAAATGCCACCTTATATTTAACAAGAGGGCTTCTTCCACGTGCAAACATTGGGTCTCAAACTACACTGGTTTCTCTATTGCTAAGGACCCTTTAAATTATTTGGGGGTCCAACTCACTTGGGGGAGATCTAAAATGACCCAATTTGATGAGGTTTTTTCAAAAAATTCAGAAAACCTTATCCAACTGGTCACATTCTTTCTTGTCAAATGGGGGTAGAGTTACTCTTCTCAGAAGCATCCTAACTACCTTCCCCACATATATTCTTCAAACCAATTACCTGAAGAAAAGCATTCAAATTCAGTTGGAGAGAGTTTTTAACAGATTCTTATGGGCAGGTCAAAAACAACAACTTCACTGGGTTTCTTAGCAAAAGGAAGCTAAATCAATAATAGCAGGTGGGATGGGGTTCAAGGGCCTCCATCAAATCACACAGATCAATTTCTGTAAGATGTGGATTAATTTCAAAACCCAAACTTCCCTGTGGGCTAAGTTCACGAATGGAAAATATTGCAAGGGCCATCATCCTTCTCTAATTTCCAAAAAGCTAGGGACTCCAGAATTTGGACTAATATGCTTAAAATTAGACACCTTGCTAAAGATATGTACATATGGGATTTGGGGAATGACAAAGTGAACTTTTGGCTTGACCATTGGTGTTCTAAGGACTGGCTAGCCCCCCCCCCCTCAGACTTCAACCCTCAACTCTCAATTTGTGATCTTTGGGAAGGGGACTCCTGTTCTGTTACTAAGCTCCAATTCATTCTACAAGAGCCCCACCTATCTCTTGTCACTATGGTTGTTTTTGATAAGGGCAGGAATGATAAGATTATCTGGCATAGCTATGCTAACCAAAGCTTGATAAAAGCCATCTCTGTCAAACTTTGTTGTTGGGATCAAGTCCCTTGGGGTGAAGCCATTTGGAACAGATATTTATCCCCGTCCATATCCTTCTTCTGTTGGAGATTCTTCAACAACCTTCTGCCAACTGATGATATTCTTAAACTAAATGGATTAAGAGGGCCTTTTAGATGCTATCTCTTTCTAAAATCTGAAGAAGAAAATAATCACCTGTTTTTTAATTATGAATTTGCTCAAGAGGTATGGAAAGCACTCCTTACTAAGATTAAAGTTGAGGTCTTGGACAAGGACTGGTCAAGTCTCAAAGATGGATGGCACAGCTGAAAAAGTAAAAAAGGTGAGTCTATTCCTTTTATTGTGGCCTGGTTCTTGTGGATGTGCAGAAATAGCAAAAAACATGAAGACATGACTATTCAACACAATAAGGTTACTAGAAACTGTATTTCTTACTTAAACAAGTTGATTCACCTTAAAAACTTCCCTAATATCAGCTTGTCTCAGACTACTGTAAGCAAAAGTCAAAACAAGATTGAGAAAGTCATTTGGCAACCTCTTGATCTTCAAACCACGAAGATTAACACTAATGGTAGTTTTTCTGAATGGGGTTCAGGGGTGGGGGGGGGGGGGGGGGTTGAGATTTTCCCCCATAAATTTTTTCCCCAGCAAATTTTTGTTATTCTTTCATGCTCCCACTGAGGCCCATGATGCTTTAGAAGCTGAACTTATTGTTGTTTACTGGGCCTTTACCTTTGCAAAGAAAGCTGCATGGCATAAATTGTGGATTGAGGTGGACTCTTTACAACTGATTACATTCCTCACCACAAAGCAGCAGTCCTCTTGGCACCATATGCAATGGAAACAGAAAATTGGCAACCTATACAAGATGTTCAAAGTGTACATGTCTTTTATATACAGAGAAAGAAATCAAATTGTTAACTGGCTTGCCAGACAAAGTTTCTATGCTAACTCCATCTCAGTTGCAACAAGGCCTCCCACCCCTCTTGGCCTCCTACTTCATGGTGATAAGCTGGAGACTCCTCATCTCAGATTCAAGGCTAGTCAACTCAAAGAGCTTTAGTCTTTTGGGGCTTCCTCTCTTTTTTCTCTTTAGTTTGTTCTATTACACTCATGTATGCCTTAATTTTGTGGATTGGTCACACTCCTGGCTGGTTAATTGTAAAGGGACCTCTCTAGTGGAATATTTTGTACTGCTTTTAATGATCAACATGGAGGGAGCCGAATAATGCACCTTCCACAAATATATATATATATA
>NW_018241165.1:225652-228706 GCF_001263595.1 Phalaenopsis equestris
TATATATATATATATTGTGGTATATATATATATATATATAAGAGGATATGCCACATTATTTTGCTCAATCGACCATTATTCTTATCCCAAAGGGAGATCAGAAATCTAATTGGGATCATTTTAGACCCATATCTCTCACCACTGTGCTATCTAAACTTATTAGCAAGCTTTTGGTTTTTAGATTAAAACCACATTTATCTTGGATGATCTCTCCTAATCAGTCAGCTTTTGTTACAGTAGACATATTATTGATAATATGTTACTTACAGAAAAACTCTTGCTGGATATTGACAAGCCTTGCAGAGGGGGTAATCTTATATAAAAGTTGGATATCTCTAAAAGTTATGACACTATTAATTGGAAATTTATCTTGAAGGTTCTTAAAGCTAGGGGATTTCAAAATTCCTTCTGCCAAATCATCCATAGATGAATTAACAATAATTATTATACCATTCTGATTAATGGTAATTCTCAAGGGCAGTCTACTAGGGGAATTAAATAAGGGGACCCCCCTCTTTCCTTACATCTTCATTTTGGCTATGGATTACTTATCTAGGCTTCTTAACCACCATTTTATTGAAAGGGAACATCTCAGATTTGCTAATAAAGATAATTTTTCCATAAGTCATCTATGTTATGCGATGAATTCATACTGTTTTCTAAAGCCTCAAAACCAGTAGTAAAGAAGGTGGTTAATCTGCTGAACTTGTTCCAACAGATCTCTGGTTTCTCCCTGAATTCAAAGAAATGCCAACTGA
Source organism: Phalaenopsis equestris (assembly GCF_001263595.1). Lineage (NCBI taxonomy): Eukaryota > Viridiplantae > Streptophyta > Magnoliopsida > Asparagales > Orchidaceae > Phalaenopsis > Phalaenopsis equestris. The sequence continues at coordinate 226,411 of NW_018241165.1, forward strand.
TTTTTAGCAATAAGCTACATCCTGCTACCAAAAATTGGATTAAAGACTTCACTGGCTTTAAATCTACTACTAACCCATTGGTATATCTTGGGGTACAGTTAATTAAAGGAAGGAAGAAGCAGACTCAATTTGATGAGGTGGTTTCTAAAATCTCCAAACAAATCTCTTGTTGGACTAATTCATTTTTATCTCAGGGAGGAAGACTAACCTTAATTAAAAGTATCCTAGCATCTTTCCCAATGTATATTTTGCAAATGTTGAAAATGAAAAGAGGTACAGAGAGAACTTTAGAGGTGATGTTGAATAAATTCTTATGGGAAGGCAATCACAAACATGCTCACTGGTTTAGTTGGGAGAAGCTTTGTCTGCCTCTAGCTATAGGGGGCTTGGCATGAAGTGCTTCCAACAGCTTCATGAAATCTTCTATTGTAAACTTTGGATTAAATTTAGAGAACAAAAATATTTGTGGGCTAACTATATGAAGTTAAAGTATTGCAAACACTCCCACCCATCTATTACCTGTACCTGCAGAAAACTTCTAGAATCTGGACTGAGCTCTTGCATATTAGGTGTGTGGCTGATGACCTTTTTATCTGGGATGTGGGAGAAGGAAAAGTTTATTTTTGGTTAGATAATTGGCTTCTTTAAGGTAAATTGGAACCATCAACCTCTCTAGACTCAGCTATCAACACCCCTATCCATCTTTGCTAGAATAATCATCTCTGGAATAGAGACATGTTGGCTACTTTGGTGAATCCTGAACAAATGTTTCAAATTTAAAGTCCCAATTACTCCACTGAAACCAGATAGAATTGTGACTAAAAATCCTTCCCATACTTCTTTTACCAAATTTGCATACTCTCAATTAAACAATTGGCACCATAAGGATTGGGGTAATGCCATGTGGGTGAAATACCTCAGCCCCTCCATGTCCTTCTTCACCTGGAGATGTTTTCATAATATTATTCCCACTGATGATATAATCAAACTCAAGGGTCTAATAGGACCTTCAAGATGTACTCTCTGTTTCCAACAAGAGGAATCTTTAAATCATGTGTTTTTTTCTTGTCCTACTGCTCAAGGGGTTTGGACACAGGTTGCTACTAAACTTAATTTCTCTTCCCAATTACTGAAGTTTGGTAACTTCCTCGACTGCTGGAAAGTTTGGAAAGGGAACCATGTTGAATTGATCCCCTTTATTACTACATGGTTCATTTGGATGCCAAGGAATAGCAGTAAATATGAGGGGATAACCCAAAGTGCTACAAAAATTGCTACCAACTGTTTGGCATATACTCTTAAGATAAACAACATCATGGGGTGTAAGATTAAAATTCCTGGATGTTCTCAATTCCTCAATACCCAAGTTTCTGTTATTAAACCAAGAGTTCAGCTGTTCCATTGGAGGAAACCTTCTTATCCTTGAATCAAAATCAACACTGATGGGAGTTATAGAAGTCACACTACTGGAATTGGTGGGATTTTCAGAGATAAGGCTGGGGGTTGTTTGCTATGTTTCCAATCTCCCACTGTTGCTATTAATGCTTTGCAAGCTGAAGCCTTTGTTGTGATTTAGGCCCTTCAAACAGCTGTTGTTATGGGATGGAATCTAATAATTGTGGAAATCGCTAATTATGGCTAATCCAACTCTTAAGAGATAACATCTCCCCACCTTGGTTTCTTCTACGTGCTGTTAAGCAAATCACTCACATGAAGTTGAATCATAACCTTCAAATTATCTGGAAACATATTTTCAAGGAAGGTAACAGATGTGCTAATTAGCTTAAACATCAAGGGGAATTGTCTTTGTTGCCAAAAGCTTATACTACCCCTCCAGTGGAGTTGGCTTGGTTGATTAGGGAAGATCTCTCTGACCTACCTTATTTTTGAAAGGGGATGTCCACAAATGTTGATTCTAACTCCATATATAGAGAGGATTCTTGTTTTTCTATGACCTACTGTTTTGTTATGTTCCACTCCATGCTCATCTTTAGCCCTATTGTATGGGGATAGGTTTTCTTGATAGGTTATATTGCATTTTGTTTTCTCTTGGGAGGCCTTGCCACCCCTTTTTTGGGTTATCCCTGGTTTTGTCTATGAACCAAGCCAAATATTGCTTTGTAACCTTATTTCATCTTAACATGTAGGGAGACTTTGTCACTCCTTTTCCTTATATATATATATATATATATATATATATATATATATATAAAGGAGTGACAGAAACTTCCTACATGTTAAACTGAAAGTAGGTTACAAAGCATATGGGGCTTGGTTCACAAACAAAAAACCCAAG
>NW_018241165.1:228886-231975 GCF_001263595.1 Phalaenopsis equestris
ATGAAAAAAGCCAGCTCCGCAGGAGGGGTAGTATTGACTTTAGTAAACATAGACATAGCACCTTGATGGGTAAGCTAATTGGCACATCTGTTACCCTCCCTGAAAATATACTTCCAGATAATTTGAAGGTTGTGAGTGTGCTTCATGTGAGTAATTTTCTTAACAACTTGTAGAAGAAACCAAGGCGAGGAGATGTTATCTTTTAAGAGCTGGAATAGCAATAAGGAGTCCATTTCCATATTTAGTAGGTTCCATCCCATAACAATAGCTGTTTGGAGAGCCCATACCACAGCTAAGGCTTCAGCCTGCAAAGCATTGAGAGCATCAGTGGGAGATTGGAAAAACAGTAGGCATTCCCCAACATTATTTCTAAAAATCCCCGCAATACCAGCAGTGTGTCTTCTATAACTTCCATCAGTATTGATTTTTATCCAAGGGGTATTGATTTTGATCCAAGGGTAAGAAGGTTTCCTCCAATTGAACAATAGAAATTTTGATTTGGCAAGAGAGACTTGAGTAATAAAGATTTGGGAGCACCTAGGAACTTTAATCTTATACCCCATGAGATTGATTATCTTAAGAGTATATGCCAAATAGTTGATAAGAATTTGTGTAACATTTTGGGTTTTCCCCTCATATTTATTACTATTTCGTGCCATCCAGATGAACCATGTAGTAATAAAGAGGAGGGATTATTTCAGCATGGTTCTCTTTCTAAACCATCCATCAATCAAGGAAGTTTCCAAAATTAAGTAATTGGAAAGGGAAATTCAGATTAGCAGCTACCTGTGTCCAAACCCCTTGAGCAATAGGACAAAAGAAAAACACATGATTTAAGGATTCTTCTTATTGGAAACAGAAAGTACATCTTTAAGGTCCTTTTAGACCCTTGAGTTTGAGTATATCATCAGTGGGAATAATTTTATGGAAACATCTCCAGGTGAAGAAGGACATAGAGGGGCTGAGGTATTTCACCCACATAACAATACCCCAATCCTTAAGGTGCCAATTGTATAATTGGGAATATGCAAATTTGGTAAGAGAAGTATGAGGAGGGTTTTTAGTCACAATTTTATCTGGTTTCTGTGGAGTGACTGAGACCCTAAGAATTTGATACACTTGTTCAAGATTCACCATAGAGGTCAACATGTCTCTATTCCAATGATGATTATTCCAGCAAAGATGAATGGGGGTGTTGATAGCTGAGTCCAGAGGGGTTGATGATTCAAATTTACCCTCAAGAAGCCAATTATCTAACCAAAAATCAACTTTATCCTTCTCCCACATCCCAGACAAAAAGATCTTTAACCACACATCTAATATGCAGGAGCTCAGTCCAAATTCTAGAGTCCCCAGATTTTCTGCAGATGATTGTTGGATGGGAGTGTTTGCATTATCTTAATTTCATATAGTAAGCCTACAAAGACTTCTGTTCTCTAAATTTATTCCAGAGCTTACAATAGAAGATTTCATGAAGCTGTTGGAAAGACTTCATGCCAAGTCCCCCTGCCTGCAGCAAGAGGCAAAGAGGCAGGTAGAGCTTATCCCAACTAAACCAGTGAGCTTGTCTATGATTGCCTTCCCACAAGAATTTATTCAGCATCACCTCCAAAGTTTTTTGTGTGACTTTTTTCATTTTCAACATTTGCATGATATACATAGAGAAAGAAGCCAGGATACTTTTAATTAAGGTTAACCTTTCCCCCTATGACAAATAAGAATTAGTCCAGCAAGAGATTTGTTTGGAAACCTTAGAAACCACCTCATCAAATTGAGTTTGCTTTTTCCCGCCTTTAATCAACTGTACCCCTAGATAAACCAGGGGGCTGGCAGCAGATTTAAAACCAGTGAAATCCTTAATCTAGTTTTTGGCAGCAGCATTGAGCTTATTGTTAAAGATAAGTTGACATTTCTTTGAGTTAAAGGAGAGACCAGAGATCTGTTGGAACAAGTTTAGCAAACTGACCACCTTCTTCACTGATGGTTTTGAGGCCTTAGGAAACAAAATGAAGTCATCAGCATAACATAAATGCCTTATGGAAAAATTTGCTTTATTAGAAAAACTGAGATGTTCTCTTTCATAAGAATTATGGTTAAGAAGCCTAGACAAGTAGTCCAAAACAAAAATAAAAATGTATGGAGAAAGGGGGTCCCCTTGTTTGATTCCCCTGATGGCCTGGAAATGCCCTTAAGAATTCCCATTAAGAAGAATGATATAAAAATTATTTTTAAGCCGCTTGTGAATGATTTGTCCGAAGGAGTTTTGAAACCCCCTAGCTTTAAGAACCTCCAAGATAAAATTCCAATTGATGGTATCATAAGCTTTAGAGATGTCCAACTTATATATGAGATTGCCCCCCTGCAAGTTTTGTCAATATCCAAAAAGAGTTCTTGTGTAAATAACACATTATCAGTGATATGTCTTCCTGTAACAAAAGCAAACTGATTAGGAGAAATCATCCAAGGTAAGTGTGGTTTTAATCTATAAACCAAAAGCTTGCTAATAAGCTTAGACAGCACAGTGGTAAGAGAGATGGGTCTAAAGTGATCCCAATTAGATTTTTGGTCTCCCTTAGGGACTAAAGTGATGGTGGATTGAGCAAAGTAATGTGGCATATCCTCCCCCCTGAAGAAGGCCTAGACAGCTTCCACAACATCATCTTTTACCACCTCCCAAGTTTTTATGTAGAAAGTAGAAGTAAAACCATCTGCACCAGCCACTTTGTCACCATCAATAGAACATAAAGCTTTCCAAATTTCTTCTTCAGTAGGAATAGATGTTAAATCTAGACACTGAATATCAGAGAATTTGTCATTCAGTAGGCTAGGATCAAAGTTCAGTAGGGTAGCCTCCTGAGGTTCAGATAACAAATTTTGAAAGTGATCTATAGCATCTCTATGAATTATATCAGTACCTTGGATCCAAATGCCATTTTGATTTTTAATCTTCAATATGGTGTAAGAGTGTCTTCGTTGTTTAATACAGGCATGGTAAAACTTTGTATTCCTATCCCCATCAACAAATTTTTTTATGGCTGCCTTTTGTTTATAGAACTCCTCCCACTGAATAGCTTGAAGCAAATTAGCAT
>NW_018241166.1:0-250 GCF_001263595.1 Phalaenopsis equestris
TCAATAAATAATTATAATAATTAAAATACAATTTGTAAAATTAAGAATTTTTGTCCAAGTGGTCCTCTAACCTAGTTGAACCTCCAACAATTTTCCCATGAACCAAAAAACTTTACTTTGATTAACAAATTAAATTATCATTGAAAATCCTATTTCTGAGTTAAAATAATTTTATAAACTAAATTTAAATTAAAAAAAATTACTTTTTTTACTCCGATATTTTAATTGACCCATGAGTAGGGTACCATAA
>NW_018241167.1:0-1045 GCF_001263595.1 Phalaenopsis equestris
AATCATTTTAATAAAAGAAATTTAAAAAATAAAAAATCTAAATTATCAAAATTTTTCAAAAATACAATTTTTCTCACTAAAGATAGTCTCTTATATTAATCATTTTTTATACTAAAAATTTTTAACTTAAATTTTTTCTTCATTACTAAAATTTTAACAAAAATTTCTTACTCATTTCTAAAACCAAATTTTACTTCCCTAATATAACTTCATATACATAATCAATTTTTCTCTTAAAATTTAAATTCATTTGTAGTTCATTTGAGAACAAATAAAATTCAAGTTTTGAGATTGGTTTTCATCCCTCCCCCAAACTTAATTTGTTTAACAAATTAAGTAGTTTAGCATCAGATGATTATATAGGCAGGAATGAAAATTGAAATAACATGCTAACAGTAATTTTTACATCCTAATTATACAATTATAAAACTAAAGACAGGAGTAAAATTAATTTTGATCAAATACTTTTGATCAAATTTTATAACATTTTATTTTAGTTTAACATGTACAGCTTCAATAGACTTCTTAACAGTGAGTATAAAAGCAAACAACACACTAATATGATAAAAGAAAAATGCAGGGTAGCAGTTTCTAAATTTTAAAAATAAGATCTAAGCTAGCAAGATTTTTAACTTTAAAAATAAAAGACATGGAATGAATTTAAGTTCTAAACTAACCAATCCACAGTACTAAAAACAAAAAAATTTACTACCCTAAAATTTTAAAAATAAAATACTATCTAACACAAAAATCACAACAACAATAAAGTATAAAAATTCAAAAAACAACATAAAACATAGTCCACAACATCACATAACTGCATCTGTAGAAGTGCTACATCACAGAGTTCATAACAAAACACAAACATAACAATACATCAAACCAAATCAAGTCCAACACATCATCTCTCATCTCTACTCCTCTCCACTCTCAGAATCACCTCTATACCATTTTTCCTTAGGCTCATAGTCAGGGTAATGAGGACATTGAGGAAATACTACTCCTGGGTAACCTCTAATTAGGCCCTCCAGAGCTAGGTATAATT
>NW_018241168.1:0-1993 GCF_001263595.1 Phalaenopsis equestris
AGGCTTGCTTCTTTTATTGTAATCTCTATATGCATAGTGAAACTCAAAGTTCTACCTACTTTTATGCCCATCGTTTTTTTTGGAAGTTTTAGTGTACGTTTATTCATCACAATCCTTTATATTAAAAGCAAAAAAATCGACGTGTGACAATTGTGAGAAAAATTAGCAATAGTCACATTTCAACAAAAAGTGTGACCAAAAGGTCAAAAGTGTGGCTAAAATGCGTTGTTTTACTTACAACTGCTAAATTTTGATGATCTAGGTCTGGGGCTTGGAGTTAAGTAGGACGGTCTATTTTCAAATCTATCATTAATAATTTACCATTCAAATAAAATGGAAAAAACCAATAAAAAAATAATTTATTAACAAATAAAAGTTTATATTTCAAGATGTCGATCTCGTCTTTTATAAACATTATGTCTTCTAGTATTCTAATTATTCAAAAGCTTAAACCTAAAAAGTATCAAAACAACATAATGAATTATTCTAGATAAACCAATGTAGTAATCACATTTCTAAACTTCAATAATTCAAGAAAAAAAAAGACCATATGCATGTTCATCTGTCATATTTCATTATAAAAAATCATATAATAAATTAACACATATATTATTGACATTTGCTCGATGGAAATAATCTAAAATTTTATATGCATCTTTTACTTTTTAGAGTTCAATGTTAACTTTTCTTTTACTTCATGCTCTTGAATTTCACATCTGTCTCAACAACATCGAGAAACATAACATATCACACCGCTGACCGATATTATCTCGTCGGCTATGCAGTTTGTGATCCTAATTACATCATTGCCTAAGGTGGAAAAGTGCCTACGCACACTTGACCGATTCTCTTAATTAGGCACAGTGGTTAGTGATCTAAATTTCATATTTATCTTTAGAGTAGAGTAGCCATTCAATCTTGGCCGACACTCTCCCATCTGCACAACTGTTAGCGAAGTTTCACAATCGTCTGATATGATAGAAAAAAGATCTAAACGCTCAGGGACCTTGGCATTCCCAACTACTACTATAAGGAGGTGAATTCCTCCTCTCAACATGTACATACAAACATTCATATATACAGTATTTTCATTCTCGATAACTTGCATTATTTTCTTATTTGACACTCTGCATTCATCTATTAATGAATAAATGCACATTTAGTAGAACTAAAAATACATGCAATAATCTAATAATTTCATAGGTAAATCATTATGCAACAGTTTATGCAGAACTGTTAACATGCAAACTTCTGAAATTCATGTAACAATATGAGTTATGTATCTCTACTATAATCTAAATGTCAAGCAATAATTTAATGTCTTTCTAAGAAAACTAACATGTAGTATTTATGTAACCAAGTTAACATGTATTTATCTTACAGAACAATATGAAAAATTGGCTGCAGTCCAAATTTCTCTGTATAACTCACAGGTGTAAGAAACTGAAGACATGAACATTCAAATGCAAAAAAAAGTTATTGGAAATTAGAAACATCATTACTCTTCTCAAATTATAAATAAATATTATCAATCCTTTTTCTTGTCTCCTCAAAACTCAATCCTACATATCAAACACAAGTAGAATCATAACAAAAATAAATTTATATATAATTTATAATTATTTGTTTTAATAACAAGGTATTATAATTAATAAAAATAATAGCACATTACCGTATTATTTTATTCAATAAATACGAAATTTAGATCATATATTTAATTTTAACTCGATTAGTTCTCATCAATTACAATCACTGTAACTCAAAATAAAAATTCTATAACTTATTTCTTATGTTATAAAATAATGGTTCTATAAATATACATTTGAGTAAAATTATTCAATAGACAAATATTTATTATAATTAAATAAATTTTTAATTTGATGATAGACTTTTAGAAAGTAATAATTTTATTCAGCTCATAACAATTCATTAAATAAAGTTTGATATTCGTTCTTATGACCTGGAACTCTCCTCGTTCGAGTCCAAAATCTGA
>NW_018241169.1:0-408 GCF_001263595.1 Phalaenopsis equestris
AAGAATTGAGTGGTATGTATGTAAATCATCCTAATTAAAAAAAAAACGATTTTTTTCTTGATTGAAAAAAATTAGTTAAATGCTCTTGATGAGTTTGTAGTTAAGACATGAGCCTTTCATTTGGATTTTTATTACTTTAAAAGTTAGTATTATCATATATGAAATTGTTATAGCGGCAATAAATCTTAATTATAAATATTAAAACATTTTAAGAAAATAAAACCAAAGATGATAAAACAATTATTTACATACTTCATATGGAGCCCATTTACGAGCTATTTAGTTTTGCTAAATAATAAATGCAATGTTAAAGGAATATAATATAAAGGTTACTTAAAATATATTGATATTGTTTGATTCTATATAAAATAAATATAGGATTATATATATATATATATATATATATAT
>NW_018241170.1:0-1081 GCF_001263595.1 Phalaenopsis equestris
CAAGATTAAAACAAGCCCAAACATTGATATAATCGTGCCATGCAACATTAAAGCTCTAGCCATTTTAAGCCCAAGGAATGTCCTGCATGTCTAAACATTCTAAGCATGAAATTATTCCAACAAATATATGAACAGGGGAGATGCCTCATGAAGAGTTAAGCCAAACTCTCAAAACAAGATACAAAACTTTCCACATTAAATAAAATTTTTCATAGCCTGCATTTCAAGCTGGGGAAAGCCACAGGAAGCCCAAAATCGAGCCCCCACATATGTATAAGAAGTAAAGCGAAATCCCTAGCATTCATTTTAAGTAAGAACCAGTCATAAGATGCCAAAGCCGAAACCCCAACATGCTTGCAAGAGGAGCAAAAATCATTTCAAAGGCATGTAATTCCCTAAATGTTTCCAACATAAACATGATATGATAAACAGAAAACGTGTCATATCTCCATCATTTTAAGCAAATATTCAAATCTAAATCTTAAATCATGCTCACATTTCATCTTTCACATGCTCTTAAAGTGAATACCTAAAAAATGTATGAAAGTAAAGTGACCTAGCATGCCGTATCATCCAACAGAGCCAAGTTCAAAGACTCGGCAGAGAGGAAAATCGAAAAGAAACAGAGCACCGAAGAAGAGGGGGGAAGAATGGTACCTCCTTAACGCCAATGTAAAAGCACTGCAACACAAGAATTCGCCTAAAAGAAACGCTCTCATAGAAATTCTCTTCCCAAACTCTTCACAGCCAAAATTTCTACTCTCCTTTCTGAAAACTTTTCCAACAACCTCAAAAATTTCAAAAGGAACTGTGTATATAGGCAGAGAATAGAGAGAAGAGAAAGAAGACCACCCCCAACAGTCCACAGCACTCGAATCGGGCCAAAGAAGAAAAGGACACGCTCCCTGCTCACAGAAACAACACCTCTCGAACCGAGCGGCGAGGCCAGTGGCAGCGAGGGAAGCATCGGGAAGAGGAGAAAAAATGTCATTCCAGTGTACCAGGGAACAAGCTTCCCAGAGTCAGCTACCAAGAAAAGGAAAAATCACAGCTCAGAGAGACTGACACGACTTCGGGAAGG
>NW_018241171.1:0-243 GCF_001263595.1 Phalaenopsis equestris
CTAATTCATTGATGCTTATGTTATCCACTATGATACTGGAATACGTGGATGAAATCAGAGAAATACACAGAAGGGGAGTTGCAACTATCATTTGCTTGATGTATGAATATTATAACTCATACATAGAGCTCTCCCTTGCATGATATCCTCATATGTTGCCAACAAATGAATTGGGGGGTTGCTTGTGAGTCACACAATGAGATTTAACAATATTTTATGGATGACACAAGTGGTATTCACTGA
>NW_018241172.1:0-1178 GCF_001263595.1 Phalaenopsis equestris
ATCATCAATTCGTCAATGCATTCCTAATGTGTAGCTTACAGGTAACTGATAAGTCCCGCTTAAGGTACGGCCAACACTTACAGGGCATCCCTCAGAGAAAAAAGAAGCAATAAAGAAAATATAGAGAAAAAAAAAAAAACACAGTTGGTGTTATAGATAACTCCAGCCAACTCCATGCAAAAAAAAAAAAAAGAAAAAGAAAAAAAGGAGTTAAAACCATCAAAATTAAGCTTTCTTTTATTAAATTCCTCTACTTCACACTTCATTAAAAAAAAAGAAACTCACCATAAAATCAAGTTATTCAGATGGAGATGCAAATGCAAAATGTAAATTATAAAAAAATATTAAATGCATGATCTATGGGAATCAAATGATGCAGCCAGTTAAACAGAAGTTTGGTAGGAAGAATTGAATGATGGCAAATCAAACCAAAATTTCCACAGATGACAAAATATATGGGCTTAGATTTAGTCTTCACAAGAGGCCGCAAAAGACCAGAATACATAGTTTTGGTCAATTCTGATGTCTTCATAGTTGAAGGGTGTCTGCTGAAATTCTGGGTAGAAAAAAAAATTCTGTAGAGGAAAGAAGGCTGCTTAAAGTCATATAACTACTGAGCAGAATGGATTATTTCTGGATAATTAAAAAAGCTTAAAAAAATTATTGAAAATGAGGGAAAATGAAAGGTACCATCGCAGCAAAGATTAAGTTACAAGCCCACATTTTATTCACCAAGGTTTCACTATTCTCTTTATGGTAAGTTTGAAGCCCACCTTTTGAACTCCTCAGAATGATGAATGCTGTTGTAGTCAACATTATTTCCACCTTCAGATACATAAGCCTCAAAAATACCATAGGACAGCAATCTTAAGTTTGACGAGATTTCAATTATAGGCTTAGGTTGAACATCAATTCTATCCCTCGAAACATTGTAGCATTGAGTCATTATGGTAGGGTCATCTTCCAAAAAACGATACAAGTGGCTTCCATCTTCAAAGATGTCGTCGCTGCAAGTCAGAGGAAAATGTAGTAATGAAACATAACTACAACTAACAGGAAAAAGTATAGCCCCAAATCAATTCCACAATACAAAAGAACGAAGATATTGCTATTCAAAAAACTTACTCAAGTACATGTCTGAAGAAGTGCTGGCTGAGCAGCTTCCTTCCCAATTCAAC
>NW_018241173.1:0-1644 GCF_001263595.1 Phalaenopsis equestris
TCGATGTTGTTAAATTGTGTTCAATGTAAAAAACTCGGGGGATTCATATATTTAACACTAAAAAATTTATTCATTTACATATTTAAATCTTAATGTCATTATTTATAAAATATAACACTTTCTTCTTTATGGAGTGTTTGGCTGCGCGTAGGATTTAAGTGAATGAGATTTAGTGAAACCGGTTAATCTGGATTTATCAAATCCAGATGCTCAAAATTGATCATAATGTTTGGTTCTGTTAAGGTTAAATCCACTATTTGACGTATTAGGCAACATTTTTCATGATTCAATTTTTTTTAATACACTAAATCAGGTAAATCTACCTAAAAATCAGATTTAGTAAATCTGGCTTTGCGTCATGAAAATTGACAGAGGGAGAGAAATTCGAATTTAGCAAACTGTCAGATTCATTCTGTGCTTTATTTTTTTTTTACATATGAGTGGATTCACGTTAAAATCACACGTAAATCCCATTAATTCTTGGCTATCAAGCATAGCCCTAAGGGACAAAACTCTCAATGATGAAGGAAGGGTGACTCGTAATCACTTCAACTTGACAAGGAATTTGCGATAGAATCTTGTCGAGCGTGTTAGATTGAGGAAGTCACGAAGGAAATAAAAACTTGCAAGAGAATGAGAAAGTCATGATGAAATCTCAATAGGTAGGGTCACAAGGATATCTCACAGGGGAGGGTCAAGATTGGGATGAAACTGGTCGGCGACAAGATTTGGAATTGACAACATGTGACATGGTGAAGGGCGACGAGACCAACAATGATGACAAATGGTAATGGTGGGCATGAGAATGACATCATTCAATGTGATTTCGATGCATTGTATTACAAATAAACATTCTAAATTCAATTATAAGATCATTCAAGGCTCCAATTTCCATCAGTTTATAGTCAAACTCACTGTTTCGACAAGTTGAACTCAATGATATCAAATTTGGGTCAATCCGGATCCAGTAAAGCAAATATCATGCCATTGAATTACATGTGAAAGGTTTTGATCCTCAATTTGATGGTCAAATTAACTCTAAATTTGACATATTTATAGTCAAATCAAGTGTCATGATGAAAGGAATCCGACGAGCTTGAGTATACTCAATTCCAAGATCATTATGGTACATAAATTGCTAAATAAGTTTTATGATTAAGGAAGATCAATATAAGTCGTCTGATCGGGTCGTTAAGGAAGTTATTCATAAAAAAAATCAAAATTATCTTACCCCATAGATTACAAATAGACTCCTTATTTTTACTTGTGAAAAAGAAAAAAAAAAAGAATTTCAGAGCCCGTTCTGGACTGAAGACTAGGCAATTCTTTCGTTATTCGGTAGTCGCTGGTCACCGTTGACCACCTCTTGTCATCTGGTTTGCCACCTTTGACCAACCAATGTCCTCTGGTGACCCTTGCTTGTAAACTTTGTATCCTAAATACAATTTAACATGTCACACTCGTATTGAACACCCAACGATAAATTTCAGCCTCTGTAGCTACCGACCACCGACAACATTTACGGCCGCCACCAACCACTAGCCACTGACAACCTACGATCGTTGTCATCAGATAACACCTATATTTTTGCATGTTGTATACCGACAAGTGTTATGTATGATGTAAAATAGTAACTCCATTCTT
>NW_018241174.1:0-413 GCF_001263595.1 Phalaenopsis equestris
TTTTTGGAGGCATCTCTTGGAGAACCGACATTGGGTTCTATTTGGGCCCGAATTTCATCAGAAAACACACTCCTCTACCTTCATTTTTTGCTCCACAACGTTCTACCACGCCACATTTTCATAATCCATCTTCATTCCACCACCATATCAGAGTCAATTAGTGATTTTGCTTTCATAGTTTAGAGTTTTTATGGTGAGATTTAGCGTGAAACTTTCTGTAAGAGTGTTGGAGAAGGAGAAAAGTGAGAGAGTTCTTCTTTCTATATTTTTAAGGAAATGCTACAAAGGATTTGCTTTAAGAAAGAGTTCCTGATAAGTTTGTTTATTTATTTAGTGTTGTATGATCTTTCTCTTATATATGAATTTTGCGTTTTGTCATGTATTTCTCATGAAGTTTGAGTAGTTCCCTCTAT
>NW_018241175.1:0-1519 GCF_001263595.1 Phalaenopsis equestris
ATATATATATATATAGTTATTGATTTAACAATCACACACCTAAATTTTTTTTTACACACATAAAATCTTATATTTAAATGAAAAAATGAATTTAACTACTAAAATGTGAAAACGAGTTCTACTTTTCTATGATATTTGTAATTGATACGTCACCAAAAAATTGTCATCATCCGATCAAAATGGTTCATATTCTTGTATTAATTGCACTTAAAGCACTATAAATAGAGTCCCGCATGTTGTGAAATTTAGGGCAAAGAAAAACAGGAATGGACACAAAACCAGAAGAACGAACACAGAGATTTAACGAGGTTTGACTAATTTCACTATTTCAGATGAGTTACATACCCATAGGGTTACACATCTATTTATAGATAAAACCAACAGATAATTACAAACACGCTCTCGCTCCCCCCAACCCACTAATCCAAGAGACACACATATTCACACCAAGAGACACACATCTTAATTTCAGGAGACACACCTCTCCAAATCCAAGAAACTCTAAATTCATGGTATATGAGTCATATCTAACACCACCCCTCTCATGAGGGGGAGCCTGAGCCTTAAGAGAAAATTTAAAGCTTTGAGAAAGAGTTGAAGTCCAACACCATCCCCACCGTCATCGACCACCGCCGATTATCGTCGTCCACCAGCCGACCCTCATCGACCACCGCAGACCGATGTTGATCACTAACGGTTGTAGATAGCCGCCGACTGTCGTCGTTTATTGCTGATCGCCATTGACAACCACTGATCGTCGTCGTGTACCATTAATTAGACGCCGTCAGCCGACTTTATAATTTTGAAAAATCTAGTAACACTTTTCTGTCCGTGGGATAAGGGATTTCTATAATCATCAATTAATAGTAAATTTTCATAGCGAGGTCAGACCCCATGATTTTTTTTCTTTTACGGGTTTTTCACGTAAAAACTTCTAGTGTCATCAATTTTTGTTTGTCTTTCATCTGAGTATGTGTTGAATTCTCATACAATGCTAAAACAATAATTATTTACTCTATCATCGCAAAATTTCTAGCAGGCATCAGTAATTATGATAGTTTAGATAATTAAATCTGAAAGTTTTGAGTACTATGAATATAAAAGCTCGACTGCTAAATTATATTACAAACTAGCGGAGTAATTTGGATTATCTGTCATTTAAATAAAGACAAAAAAAATCATATGCAAGAGACAAGGAAATACAGTCAAATATAATTAACATGGTGTGCAGCACCAAGCCCCGCCTGTGATGCCTCTGAAGTGAATGCAGACTCTTTAAACTTATCTGATCTGATTCGCTTAGGACATCCAACCGGTCTAAGAGCACAAACATTCATCCAACCTCCATTCCAAGAAATTAAGAAATTGGCCCAATCGGTACTCTGGTTGGGAGTTCCGCTCATAGCATTCTATCTGGGGTCATGGCCAAGATAACCTGTAAAAAGAATTCTTTTTTTTTCTTTATTTTATTTTATTTTAAAGTCTTTTCTTCTTCTTCTAGTCCTTTCTCATTCTACTA
>NW_018241176.1:0-2062 GCF_001263595.1 Phalaenopsis equestris
TGCAAGTAAACAAGTTTTGGCTTCATGTGTTTAATCGAAACATGGTTAAAATGTTTAGCTTGCAAAAAAATAAAATAAAGACAAAATCCAAAAACAAGAAAATAAGTGGGCTTACATGCATAGAGGTGATGATTTTTATAAGCTAGGTAGTTAAGGAGAGCTTGAAAAATTTATAAAATTGAGATAACTTGCACATTTGAAATATTAAAATCAACCTTTTTTATGAAACTTATATAAATTTAATTGTGCTCGTAATTGGCAACTTTCATAAAATTTATATATATTTGAAAGATTCTCCAAATTAATTATTTTTGTAAAAGTTATATAAATTTACATATTCTCTAAACTGAATATTTTTAAGAAATTTATATAAGTTTAAAATGAGCTCTAAAAAAATGGTAAAAATATAAGCTTATGTCTACTCCAGTTCAAAATATTCTCATAAGCTTATTTTAAGTTCTCAAGGCATATCTCTTATTGAGTAAATATATTTCAATTTTTTTTAAAATGAAACCAAAACTCTTACAAATATTAAAACATAAAACTTTTTGCATGTAAAAAAATCAAAATTATTTAAGTGATACATTAACTTTTCCAAAAATTAAATTTTTAAATATTTTCCAAGTAAAAAACATTAAAAAAATTTTTGAATTAAACTTTAGCAAATTAAAACTTAAAACCTTCTTAAGTAACAACATTGCAATAATTTTAAATGAAACCTTAACTTTTCCAAAAATTAAAATTAAAATTATTTTTCAAGTAAAAATATTGCAAAACATTTGAGTGAAATCTTTACTTCTTCAGAATTAAAACTTAAAACATTTTTCAAGTAAAAATATTTCAAATTCTTTGTTTCACAAAAAAAAAATCTTAACAAAACAAAATTTAGAAAAAAAAACCCTTTCAACTAAAATTCCTTCAAAATCTTTTTAAATAATTTCAAAACTTAAACTTTTTAAAATAAAACTATAAAAAAACATTTTACTAATGAAAACTAATTTTATTTCCAAAATTTAAACTTTTTAAAGTAACACTTTAACAAAACCATCTCCAAAAGTAATCTAAAGCTTTTTCAAAACATAAAATTTTTAAAGTAACACATTAACACAACTTTTTCAAAAGAGAAGATAGTTTATTTTCCAAAACTTAAATAAGACTTTATCAAGTAACACCTTAACAATTTTTATTCCAAAAGAAAACTTGAAACCTTTTTTAACTTAAAATCCTTTTAAAACTACAATTAACCATTAAAAAACTAATCAGTCAAAAATAAAATCTAGGTAAAACTTTTTTAAAAATGAAAAATTAAATATAATCTTTTCAAACCCAAATAACTTTTATATAGAATCTAAATTAAATATTTTCAAGAAAAAGATTAGTCTTTTCAAAAGAAAACTTAACTTTTTCAAAAGAAAAAACCTAAATAAAAACAAAACTCAGACAAATATTTTAAAAAAAATTAAAACTGACCCAAGTAAAACTCAAACTCTCATGAGCTCACCAAATATATAAGTTTTCAAATAAAATTATAATAATTCAGCCAGAAAAATCCTATACCACAACAACAATACCAATCACAACATGAGTGACAATAAACACAGTAGCAATTTTAGCTACAGTGCTCATAGCAATTGTAATGACCACAACTCTGTAGGCCACATGAAAGAAGAATGTCTAGGTAGACATTTGAGAAATATAAAAATCAATTCTATTATTTCAATGAATGAAGATCGCAGTGATACTTTAGAGCCTTCTCAACCATCACACTTCAAAACAACAGTCTCATTGCACAGATGTTGAGGCCTTGCTTACAGTATTTTGAGCTAATTTTAAAATTAATTTATATTATTTGGATCAAACATAAGTTTGTATATATTTCTATAGAAGCAAATGAAGGTCGTCCATGGTTGTCATAGGTCCATAACATCCTTAAATGGTACGAAAATAGGATTTTGGAATCACTCCAACTCAATGTTTTCCAAACAGTACTACATCTACAGGTGAAAGAAACAATAGGTATATCTCTAATCAAATTGAAAGATTAGAAGATGGCATGCACTCA
>NW_018241177.1:0-374 GCF_001263595.1 Phalaenopsis equestris
GCGAAGAGTCTCACTAAAGGTTTTGAGGCTCATGAGCCCATGATGTATTGAGGGTTGCCTCGATTGTCTGTGGGGTCAGAATATGTCTCTTAGGCATGTGTTTTTTGATCGATACATATGATTTTTGATTAGTGTAAGTCAATTGGTCTCTATGGTCATTATGTCATTTTTTGTTTTGCCCACCTTTATCAAGTCATTCTTTCTTAGGCCGTTGGATTGCTTTTAGATTCGTGTACAAATACATGAAAATGTGGTATGATCTTGTCTTTTAAAAGAAAAAGAACTTAGAGATTTAGAAAATCTTAGAGCTTCATCCAATACGCGAACTTAAAGATTATTATCAACAAACAACTTCCATTATTTTATTACCATTA
>NW_018241178.1:0-5649 GCF_001263595.1 Phalaenopsis equestris
TTTTGGTGCCACCAACCAAAACGCATGGCAAGGAATTGCCCTAAATTGGAACAGATGGCCCATTTGATTCTAGGCACAGTGTTGCACCACCATAGAGGAGCTTTGGCAGATCGTGGGCAGTTGAGTTTTCATGATTAATGTCAAAGCCAGGTCAAACCCAACATAATAATCAGCCTAGAGTTTATGCACTTTCACAGTAGGAAGCTAAAGAATCCTCTGAAGTTATCACAGGTATGCTTTACATTTAAGAAATTTTAACTAAGTGGACCTTTAATTATAATAGAATCCATGTCATATCATGTCATTCATAGCATCTTGAACGAACTTAAATACATCAATTAGTCAACTCTAACTATTCAATATAATGGTTTTAATGATAGGTAGCACATATCTTCAGATTAGATCAATAAGAGTATTATTTGATTCAGGCGCATCACATTATTTTATAGTTGATAAATTGGTTAAAATGATGCAATTAAATAATACCTTAATGTCTGTGATATTATCTGTTAGAATGTTAAACGGTACTTATACGTAAGCTAATCAATTGTACAAAGTGAAGCTAAGGATTGATGGAAAAGATTTTGATGCACAATTGATTGTGCTACCCTTAGTGGAGTTCGAAGCAATTTTGGGCATGGATTGGTTGGGTAAAAATTTTGTCACAATTAATTGTAATAAAAAGACTATTAAAATAAATGTATTTAAGGAGGAAGAAGTTAAATTCTGTGGAGACATAGGGTTAGCATCCATGATAATTACCTATTTTAAAGCTTTCAAATTCTTGAATCGTGGAAACCAAAGTTTTCTTGCTCATGTGACAGATATCTCTAAGGAAATAAAGTCTTTGGGTGATATTCCGGTGGTAAGAGAATATCCATAAATTTTCTTGATGATTTACCAAGGTTACCTCCAATGCAAGAAATTAAACTCACTATTGAGCTCTTGTCAAGTTCCGAGCTTGTATCCAAGGCACCCTACATAATGACAGTTAAGGTGTTACAGGAGTTGACAAGTAATTGCAGGAATTGCTATATAAGGGATTTATCATGCTAACCCCTCACCTTGGGGTTACTTGGTAAGGGAATATCCAAAAATTTTTCTTGATGATTTACCAGGGTTGCCTCTACTACAAGAGATTGATTTCATTATTGAGTTCTTGCCAGATTAGTTACAAGAGTTGACAAGTAATTGCAGGAATTGCTATATAATGGGTTTATCATGCTAACCCCTCACCTTGGGATTACTTGGTAAGGGAATATCCAAAAGTTTTTCTTGATGATTTACCGGGGTTGCCTCTACTATAAGAGATTGATTTCATTATTGAGTTCTTGCCAGATTCTGAGCATATATCCAAGGCACCCTACAAATTGGCAATTAAGGAGTTACAAAAGTTGAAAAGCCAATTGCAGGAATTGCTAGATAAAGGGTTCACCAGATTTAGCACCTCACATTAGGAGTTCCGATACCATTCATGAAGAAGGATGGGAACTTCAGAATTTGCGTTGACTAGATGGAGTTGAATATGCTTATAGTTAAAAACAAATACCTATTATCGAGGATTGATGACTTATTTGATCTATTGGAATGAGTTTTTGTATTTCTCACTAGAAAATCCAAACACATAGATTAGGTTTCGCAATATTAAGGAGCATGGAAAAAACTTCAAAAAACTCGTCATTTCAATATATATTAGAATTAGTAAACTAAAATTCTGTCTCTATCAAAAATTAACCAGTTCCCTATGAGATCGATACACAGACTCATAATTTGTATATTGCTTAATCGACATATATATTTGCATAATTGATGTGTGTTTCATCGCATTACAGATCATGTTTTTGACGTCGTTGTCAGGAAACGGTGTCAATATTTCAATTTAAGAGAATTTAGTCGAAATTTTAAAGCTTAGGTTTGAAACCTATAGCATTTTTGTACTTTCATTTTTAGTATTGTTATTTATAGTGTTCAAAATTTTAAAAATATTGTGACCTTGTATTACTTGTGTTTTCCGCGTGTATTTATGTGTTTAATTGTATTTTGAGTAATTTGTGTTAGGTGATTTGTGTTATTAGTTATTTTAGGGTTCTTACTTAGTCCTAGATTGCATATGTAGGTTTGGATGTGCTGAACTAGTACCTTTTGACATTGAAATAGAGAAAATTGTTAAAAAAAATCAGAAAATTTAGAAAACTAAATAAGATTTTATTAGAAATGACAAACCCTCGGAAAGAAAACATTCAATTTAGAATAAGTAGGGACTCTGCTAACCCATTAATATATGAAGTACATCATAGCGCCAGTAACCCCACTGAAGAAGCTAACATTTGAATTCAAATCTCTCATAATTCAAATGGTTCAAAATAATCAGTTTGAAGGTTGACCTATTGAAGATCCTAACCTTCACATAGTCATCTTCTTAAAACTAAGTGCAAACTTTAGGTACAATAATGTCTTTGATTATGTCATTAGACATGGTTATTCATATTCTCCCTTAAAAGACAAAACTAAGATGTGGTTAAATTCTCTAGCACTAGGGTCTATCAATACTTGAACGATATTGCCCAAAAATTTTAAAGTATTTCTTCTCCATCTAAAACTACAAAACTTAGGAATGATATAACTTTTTACCCAATTAGACAGTGAGTCAAGTTTATTTATGAAGCATGTGTGTGATTCAAGGAGTTGCTTAGGAAATGTTCAAATCACGCCCTACCCAACTGGCTAATTATCCATGCTTTTTAACATAAATTGGTGAGATCATTGGTGTAGATAATAGATGTTGTAATAGGGGGTCATTGATGCCGAAACCAATTGATGGCTATCAACAATTTTAAATAGCCTTCTAAGAGAGTGAACCCTATGTGAGCAGCCAACATGCATAAACAGGATGTTCTATCAAATTTGACTACTCATATAGGTATATTTTCCAAAAGTTCTGATAATCTAGGCTTAAATTTTGCAACAAAGTCACTAAAAATTGAAGAGAATGCTTATAGATAATTCATATATGCTAGTGTTGTATATATGGAATCCCTAAATATTATAAATAACACAATCGATAGCCCCTATTCTAATACCTATAACCCAATATGGATGAATCACCAAAATTTCAATTGAAATAATAATCAAAACAAAATAAATCAGTCATGGGGCAGTAACCAACCTAATTCCTTGACCAATAAGGGAAATAATCTCAACACAAGACCAGCTTACCTGCCTGAATTTACTTTAAATTCATAATTTAAGGAGAAAAAATTGTATTTAAAAGAATTGGTGTTAAATATGGATAATAAAGTACACAGTTAATCTGCAGTCATAAAAAAAATTGAAAATCAACTGAAACAATATATTCAATGAATAATTGACCCCAAGGGACGTTAATAAGTAATACTGAGGTGAATCATAAGGACAAAGGTTTGGAGCAGTGTAATGTCATTAGACTTAGAAGTGGAAAGGAGTTAGATGAGACAGAAAAAAATAACCTAGAGTAAAAGAGCCTGAGAGAATTATTGAAAAACTTTCACAAGACTTGGGAAAAACACATTCATCTCTTAGGAAGGAACTTGAGAGACACCCATCACCTTTTCTTCATAAATTAATAAGACAAAAAATTGAACCAACCATTCTTTAAATTCTTAGAAGTGTTCAAGATGTTCACTATTATTATTTCATTTGCAAAAGCTCTTGAACAAATACCCAGTTACATGAAATTTATGAAAGATTTCTAAAATAAGAAATATAGATTCTCAAATTTTGATACATTGGTAACAACTGAAGAGTGTAGCACTATAACTCAAAAGAAGCTCCCACAAAAATTAAAAGATTATGGTAGTTTTACCATTCCTCACATTATAAGAGATCAATTTATAGGAAAGAGAATATGTGACTTAGGAAAAGCATAAATTTAATGCATTTTCGGTATTTGAGAGATTAGGAATAGGAGAGGTTCAATCTACCATTGCGATCATTCAATTAGTTGAATGTCATCTAACTTTTTCTAGGGGGTATAGAGGATGACCTATTGAAGGTAGATAAATTTATTTTCCTTATTAATTTCTTAGCTTTAATTTTAGATAGGGAGAAAGATAAGGAAATACGAATCATATTAAGTAGATATTTCTTACTCATTGCAAGAGCAAATATTGATTTACATAAAATGGGAATTGACTATCAGAGCTCAAGATAAAGAATTGATTTTTCAAATTTATAATCTAATTTTATCCTCTATTTATCCCCTTGAAGTGTCTTACAGAATGAAAATAAAAAAGTTGCAAGAAATTTTGAAGAATAATTTTGAAAACAAGGAATTAATATTTCAAATAGATGAAAATTTGGGATCACATGTGAATGATATAGAAGAATCTTCAGGGCATCAAAAATATTGGGTGATTGATCGGGGACAATTAAAATAACAATTTGATCCAGAAGAAAAATCTTGAGCATGATTTAATTCTGTCAAGCTGATATAAAATTAAGCGCTACTTCGGAGGCAACTCGAGCATTATCTTATGGTTTAGTTACATGTTTGTATGTGTGTTATTTTGCTTTGTTCAAACTGGGGATTTTAAACTAAACACTTTTTGGGAGGCAACCAAATGTATCTTCCCTTCCTTTATTGCATGCATTCTTGTGTTTGCCAAATTGTATCTCTAGAGCCACCTACCTTTTACTCAAGTTTAGAAGCACAACAATGATGAAGGCTATGATGTCAAATTTGTTTGCAATTCTAACTTCGATCATATTACAATTTAGTCGATTTATGGATTATATGTGATTGCTTGTCTATGTTACCATTATCTATTCATTTATCAGTTATAGTATATATTTACCAATGATTGTTTTACTTATTTCTCACATACTCAGTGATTTTCAGCCCTTTATTTATTTATGTCCAATTATTATTTGCATGTATAGTGTAGAAATAAATTTGGAGAGTTTTCTGAAAAAAATTGTGTTGTTAACTAAGAGTAAATCTTGAGAGTTTTTTGAAAAAAATTGTGTTGTTAACTAAGAGTAAATCTTTAAATCTTAGACTTCCATAAATAATGGTAGATTTAATAAGGATTCAGTTTAAATTAATAACATGTAAAGAAATTAACAAAACAAACAAGATTCTTCATTAAATATTGAAAATTATTATTATCTCACTAATAACTTACACCTAAGTACAATCAATTACTCTTTCAAATAAGGATTATTAAACATTTAGACTAAAATTGACTACATATAAAATTAATTCATCAAATATATAAAACTTAATAACTAATCAATTCAAATAATTTAATTCTTAGTTAGTACCTTTTGAATTATAATCTTTTGAATTAAGTTGAGAAATAATTGAGAATTTGACTTAAGAAAGAATTATATTCAAAATCATTAGAGAAAAACTTAACTAGACATAGTGTTTCACAATAAAAGTTAAAAGAAAAATCAAAATAGAAAAACACAAGTTTATAAAAATATATATATATTACAAGACTTAGAGAAGAAGCTTGAGGTTATGATTGAACTCAAAAATTAGCACCAGTCTCATCAAAATAGAAAAAAAAAAATAGAAAAACACAAGTTTATAAAAAAATATATATATTAGAAGACTTAGAGAAGAAGCTTCAGGTTATGATTGAACTCAAAAATTAGCACCAGTCT
>NW_018241179.1:0-1058 GCF_001263595.1 Phalaenopsis equestris
CATGTGAGGCTAACAACTAAAATCGCAAAATTCGTTAACTCAGGTGTTTTCCCACCAAATCATATCCATCAATCAACAGGAGATTTCAACTTTCTTGAATCCATAACAGCTTTACTCCAAAAGTCTCATCGTAAGGTATCATACAAGTCTAGTTGAATATCAGCTCTAAGATGATCTTTAGAATTAAACATTCTTTCCATACAAGCAATTAACACTTCTTTTATCTCATTATCATTAGAAAAATTATCCTCAAAACGAAATTGAGGGTATAAATAATAACCAGTTGCATGTAGTGGTTTACGACGTTGGACTTTCCATCGTGCGTCAATTTTCCTCCAAATAGGTCTATACTTCTTTTCATTATGCTCACAATTAAAGTAATTTTTTTTATGAATCCATGAACTCATAAATATAAGCCATGACAGGCCTTTCTTCTAAGTTAGCCTCTCTTAGAACATTTACAAGAGACACAACAAATTTAATACAATCAGTAAGATGACCCAAAAAGTGTGGATCGAACAAAATAACAACTCCAACTTTTATTCCTTCCGTCTTCTTTGCCCATTGACTAGAACACCAAGCTTCTAAGGAGAATATTGCCTGAAGTGGTTACTTATGCTTGTAAATGATTTAAAGGGTTAAATATATCGTAGCAAACTGTGTGATGGATGGATGAACGAGTTCCCTCTCCTTTATAAAAGATTTCATCAAACCAAGAACCCATGTGTGCCCATAAAAGAATTTTACAACTTGTTTTGCTCTCTTGAATCTTCAACTTTCTAATATCTTCTAATATTAGGCCAATATAAGGTGTTGCACATGGTGTCCAATAAATTTGTTGCCCTTCCTCCATTATTTTTCGGCCTGCATTCACATAGTTTGACCAATTATCTGTTATAATTTGCACCACATTTTTTTCTCCTATTTCATCAATCACGTCATCAAAATAAGTGAATATTAACACCACTGTTTATAGCATTAGAAAAATACAGAAATTTAAGAAAAATAGTTCCAGCTAGACTACTCAAAAGAAAATTAATCAAAATTTTACTTTTTTC
>NW_018241180.1:0-6837 GCF_001263595.1 Phalaenopsis equestris
CCCCCCCCGCCGATCGCGAGTCAGGCATCCTCTCGGCGGTCGGAGAAACAAGAAACAAATAGTATTTTCCGGCCATAGATAGTCGGAAGTGTCCATGAACATGAAATTTGCTACAATATTTTCCTCCAACGAATCAGAATCAAGATTCTGCAATGGATTCAAATTTTGATTACCTCTAAGATGCGCTGGGGTTGGCCACTCTAGCTTCCGTTCTCTCTCCCGCGCGCGATCGGTCCAATTTGAGTACCGGGTGGCCCGCCAGGGCTTTGGCTATATATATAGGTGGAATGGAACAGAGGACAGCTACATCGAACTGTAAATAGAGCTAAATTTATGATGACCGTACGATAAAAATTAATCGACATGAACGGCTGAGATCTCATTCGATATTATCGCCGGATATTCCCGCATTCTTCGACCGTTTGTTTTCTATAAATCGGGAATCATTGCATTCGTATGGAAACAATTTTATATGTTTATATATCTCGTACTTAAATTTTCTTATTTACTTGCATAATTATTTATTTTTTAATACATCTAATACGTGCTAGAAAATTTAGGGCGGTAGAGTAATGGATTATCCTCTTAACATTGCACGAGAATTCAAAACACATAGATAAAAGAAGAGAAGTAAACAGAAGAAGAATACACCTCAACTTTTTACGTGAAAAACCCTTGAAAGAAGTAAAGACCTGTGGTCTAGCCCAATTGAAATAATTTGCTATGAATGATGTATACACAAGTCTATTCTTCTCCTAAATTAGGGAGTATGAAACTACAGAATTGTATAACTATAATTTGGTTGTAGTTATTAGTGAAAGCAAGTTACAAGGTCATTGTTGGTTCTTGTGGGGTAGTAGTTCGTCGTAAGTGTTGTAAATGATTGCTCTAGAAGCATTGATTAGTCAGAGAAATCGTAGTAAGCAGTTGCGAGAGTTGTGGATCACATAGGTCGTAGTGACGAGAATGAAATGACATCTGGAGGCCACAAGGGCCAGAGTCAGGACCTGCACGAGCTATGAACCACATAGGGCGTAGGGACGAGTATGAATGACGTCAATAAGCCGCGGGGGTCGAAGTCGGAAGTTGCATGAGTTGATGACAACACAGTTCGTTGAGGGTGAGTATGAATGTCGTTTGTAGGTCGCGGGGACCGGAGTTAGGAGTTGCACGAGCTGTGAACCATGTAGGTCGTAGGGGTGAGTATGAATGACATCTGTAAGCCGCAGGGGCGGGAGTTGGCAGCTGCTTGAGTTGATGACCACGTAAGTTATTGGGGCGAGTATGAATGTCGTATGTAGGCCGCGAGGGCCGAAATTAGGAGTTGCACGAGCTGTGAACCATGTAGGCCATAGGGCGATTATGAATGACATATGTATATCGAGAGGGCCAGAGTTAAGAGCTGCACGAGCTGCGAACCATGTAGATCCTAGGGCGCGTATGAATAACTTTCGTAGGTTATGGGGGTCGGAGTCGGGAGCTACATGAGTTAATGTCCATGTAGGTCATTGGGGCGATTATAAATGTCGTCCGTAAGCCGCGAACCATGTAGGTTGTAGGGGCGAGTATGAATAGCGTTCGTAAGTCGCGGGGGTCGAAGTAGGGAGCTGCATGAGTTGATGACCAAATAGGTCGTGAGGCGAGTATGAATGTCGTCTGTAGGCTGGAGTTATGAGCTACGAGTTGTGAGCCATGTAGGTCATAGGAGCGAGTATGAGTGACCTCCGTAGTTGATGACCACTTAGTTCGTTGGGGCGACTATGAATGACATTTGTTGACTGTAGGGGCCAAAGTTGGGAGCTGCACGAGCTGATGACTATGTAGGTCGTTGTTGACACATGGATCATAATGATGAGTTCTTGTCCCACGAAGATGACTGACGACGTATGGTTGGTGGTGATCAATGATGACAATCGATGACAATCGACAACAGTTGACAACAATTGACGAGTGTCTACGACAGTCAGAATGGTGCTAGATTTCAACTCCTTTTTAGAGCTTTCAGTTCTCTCTAAAGTTTCAAGTTTTCCTCATCATTTGAGGGGTGAAACTTTATTTATAATTTTTTTGTGTGTCATCAATGCAGAGATATAAATCATTTTGATCGAACGGTCCGAAAAGTTTTCTCCAATCAAACGACATTTAATAGACATTTGAGTGCCTTAACGATGCCATAATTGCACAATCTTAGGCTCTTTGAATTTAAATTTTTGAGATGCTCGATTCGACTATAAACTTTCCTCCTTTGACATCCGTTTAACCTTCCAAATATGTCTAGAGATCTTCCAATAGCGGTTTAATGACTTGATCCGGGCTTGATTTGACTCGGATTGGACTAATTTTGGTATCATTATGTTCGTCTCATCGAGCCGATCGGTTAGGCCATAAGTTCGTTAAAATCAGAGTTCTGGATGACTTTTAATTGAAGTTTGAATATTTCTTAATCAAAAGATTGCATCGACATTCGTGTCGAATGATAAAAATTTGTTTATGTCAAATGAATAACATTAAAATGTTACTATTCTTAATTTTATAATAATAAAATATATCTTTTATGCATAATTTTATGATATAAAAAATTATAAATATAAATATAAAAGTTTTAGAATTGGATATGTAAAATACATAAAACTCGGGTGGTTTGTTGTATATGTTTATGGTTTTAGATCTAGAAGATTTACATTCATATCACTCACTTTTTATGTATTTATATATCTAACACCTAAACTTTAATTTTTAGTTCTTACTTGTATATTACATTATCTATAAATGCAAATATATATTTTGCTTTTTAAAAGTAAAAAAATTAATGCGTGCTAGAGAATTCACGGCGATTTGGTAATGGATTATCGTCTTAGCATTGTACGATAATTCAACACACAATCATTTGAAAAAAAAAAAACAACCACTAATGACACCAAAAATTTTTACGTGAAAAAACAAGTAAAAAGAAAAAAAAAACGTGATTTGGCTCAGTTGTAAAAAATTCATTATATGTTGATGATTACAGTGGTTCATTGTCCCACAAACGAGAAATGGTTACTAGTTTTTCCAAGTTACAACGACGACTGACAACGTCCGGTTTGTGATGGTCGACGGTGAATGACGATGATCGACAACTGTCAGTGGTGGTCGAAAAAGGTCAGCAGTGGTCGACAGCGATCATTGGAGGTCGACGACGACCAACATTGGTTGACGGTAGCCAACGACAATTAATAATGACAGTGATGGTGTTGGACTTCAGCTCTTTTTCAAAACTTCAAGTTCTCATTCAAGCATCTAACCCCCTCTCACATGAGAGGGGTAAGACTTTATTTATAGTGTTATAGGTGCAATTAATGCCAAAATATGAATAACTTTGATTGGACGTTTTCAAAGAGCTTCCTGCGATCATATAACAATTGATGGACATTGAGATGACTTAACGATATAGAAATTGAGCAATCTTGGGCTCGTTGGATTCCCCTTGTCGAGACGCTCGATTCGATTATGATCTCGCTGGATTCGACATCCGTTTGACCTTCTAAATGCATCCGAAAAACATCCAAGCTTGGTTTGATGGCTTGATCAGGACTCTCGTTGACGTTGACTTAGATTAGACTAATTTTGATATCATTGGGCCCGTCTCATCAAGCCTGTCGATTTGATGATAAGTTTGCTGAAATTTGAGCTCTAGATGACTCTTAGTTGAAGTTTGAATGTTTATTGCTCTAAAGAGTATCTCAAGATTCGTGTCATGCCTCGAGATTCGTGTCGAATGATAAAAATTTGTTGGCAACTTATAAAAAATGGTGATATTTTTTATGTGATATGAATGATGTGTGGGATATAAATATAAAAAATAAGTTTTTTATGGTAGCTATTCAAAAACATAGTAAGTGGGTGGTAACTATATATAGGGGTGTATATAGGGACGGAACTAGGTTAAGTTCAGGGTGGTCAATTGGGGATTTCTGTTTTTAAATGATAAAATTTAATATTTTTCTTCTTATTTATTTGAGGTAATTTAGTAATTTTGCTCCCCTTAAAATATATTTTTTTCTCATTTTTTTTAATTAAATATTTGATGATTTTGCCCACCCTAAAGAAAAGTGATGGTTCCGCCTCTCTCTTTATATATGTCCCTAAATTAATTATATTCAATTTATACTATTTAGAAATGAATTAATTGTTAATTTTTTTTCTAAAGATATTTAATTCAAATTATAATAAAAAATGAGAAGGTTTTTATTTATTTATTTATTTAAATGTCAAGATATTTGTATGTTAAAAACTTCTATCCACAACAAAAGATAGGTTTGACCGCATACTTTTTTGTTTGAAACTATAAATTATATTAAAAGTTGAAGTTTATGCATTTAATAATAAATTTCAAAAATTTAATTTGATATAGTCATCATTCTATACAAATATTCAAAACTATTATTTTTTTTATCATTATTTAACAATAAACGTGTTGAGAAGAATTGAATTGTAACTCCAAGTCGTCTTTCTTGCTCCCTAAACAGTGCTAGTGAAATCTTACTCCCTGTGAGACGAACACGTAAATATTCTGTCTTTAATTGTTGGTGTTTGAATATCTACAATTCTGCATTGTTTTCGCATATAAATTGGTATCAGTGCTTCTAGTTCGTGATCAGAGAGAGGTTCGATGTCGACGACAACAAATCTGTCATTTATTATCGAATTTTTTTGCAGCAGGTGGGCCGACAATACCATGACATATCTTGAAGAAGAAGAAGAAGAAGAGAAGGATTAACTGAAAGAGAACCTAATGCTTGCTTTATTTTTCATTATTTAGAGTTGTTACAAAAGGATGTACTTATGCAGAAGAGTGGCATAATTGAAATATTGCTAGAAGGATTGAAAGATAAAGATACAAATGCTTTTGTTAATCCAAGTGAGTCTTCCTCTTTACAAGCCATGCCCTAGCTAACTACTACGCCGCTCTTATATATTGTAGGAATATGTGTATATATAATGCCCAATAACAAAAACCAAATCATAAATGATGCGTGCTAGAAACTTCGCGATGATAGAGTAATGCATTATTGTCTTAGCATTGCACGAGAATTCAATATACACTCATATAAAAGAAAACATTCAGTAGTGACACCATAAATTTTTTACGTGAAAAAATTATTGAAGGGAAAAAATTATAGGGACTGACACATTTGTAAAAATCTATTATAAGTTGATGACAAAAACCTATTTTCCCATAGACAGAAAAATGATTACTAGATTTTTCAAGTTACAACGTCAACTGATTGCTTCCGGTTAATGGTTGCCGACGGTGATTGGAAATGATTGATGACGGTAAGTGATAGTTAACAAAGACAATAATGCTCGAAGGTGGTCGGAGTTTGTAGACGACAGTTAACAATGACTGACGACTATTGACAGGTGTCGCGGTGGTCGACGATGGTTGGGATATCTGAGAACGACCGACGATGACAGAGATGGTGCTGAACTTCAACTCATTCTCAAGGCTTCAAGTTCTCCCTCAAGCTTCAAGTCTCTGACCAATGAAAGGGGTGAGACTTTATTTATAATGTTATGGGTGCAATTAATACATAAATATAGACGACCCGTAGAACTTTTTTCGATTAGACGACATTTTATCGATATTTAATTGTCATAATTACGTCTGAACTGAGTGATATTGTGTTTGTTGGATCCTTCTTGCTGAGACGTTCAATTCGACTATGAACTCGCCGGATTCAATATCCGTTTGACCTTCTAAATATGTCCATAAATCTTTCAATAATGTTTTAATTAATTGATCTGAGCTTTATTTGACTTGGATTGCATTAATTTTGATATCATTGGGTCCATCTTGTCGAACATGTCAATTTAACTATAAATATTCTAAAATCAACACAATAAATTGCCTCGAGATTTGTGTTAGATGATGAAAATTTGTTGATAGGTATCATAAATATGAAAAATCAAATCAAAATGGTTGGTTGGTTGTTCAAACTAATAAATTAAATAATAAGCATTTAGTTTGACAATTCCCATTTGATTTGATTGAATTTATTTTTTTAAGGTTTCAATACTTTTAAGGTATTTAGCTTGATGTGTTTGTTGTAAATTAATGAATATAAAAGAATCATTGAGGCCATTTGAGCATCACATAATTTTCAGCCCAAAAAGGAACAATGTTTGCTGTTTGAACCAAATACGGGATCCGAAATCTCCAGCCCAATTTGGGTCCCACGCCCTTCCTCCCGTGGTAGGTAATCCTGTGGTCTGTAGACTTACCGGCCACCTTAAAGCCGCCCACCAAACCAAACCACACTAATTGCATATATTTATTTTCTTAAAAAACATAATATAATATATAACATTTAATATTTAATCTTTGATTTACCAATTATTTTCGTGCGAGATAATTATCATTTAATATAATTAAGTTATTTGATAAATAATATTAAATTAATAAATAATAGAATGAAATTATTAATTTTTTATAATCATAATTAAAAAATCATAATAAATGTCTAGTGATTTATTTAACGGGAAAATTATATACAAAACACCTAATTCTTATACACATATAACACTTGTGAATAAAAGATGAATTTATTTATTAAAATATGATAATAAGTACTATTTTCATATGATATTTGTAATTATGAAAGTTTTAGTGTAAAATAGATAAATATGAAGTTTTGGATGCTATATATATGAAATATATATATGCAAAAACACTAATTTAAATTTATCATATAATACTTGACGTATGAAATAGCGTATTTACAAACATACCTCATATATATTTAATAACTAAACTTTTATATTGATATACATATATATATAAATATATATATATAT
>NW_018241180.1:6911-7641 GCF_001263595.1 Phalaenopsis equestris
TATATATATATATGATATTTAAACTTTTAATCTATGAAGAAAGGATACGAACACAGAGACACACACACAACTCAACACAATACTGGAACACAATATAAATGAAAAATAATTTTTATAATTAATTAATTTTTAATGTAGAATGTATTTTTCATTATGTTTTATATCACAATATAAATTTTGCAAGAATAAAATTTAACTTCATAAATATAATTTATATTATAAAAACTTGTGTTTATGAAAATTAATTTTTAAAATTAGATATAATATATTTCAAAAAAATACATCCAACTCATTTACTAAAATTTAAAAAATC
The DNA here is from genome assembly GCF_001263595.1 of Phalaenopsis equestris. Taxonomy (NCBI): domain Eukaryota; kingdom Viridiplantae; phylum Streptophyta; class Magnoliopsida; order Asparagales; family Orchidaceae; genus Phalaenopsis; species Phalaenopsis equestris. Next base: position 7,225 of record NW_018241180.1, read on the forward strand.
TAATGATTACGAATAGAGAATTACTAATATCCGACTTCAAATATGCACATTCAATGCTCAATTTTAATGAATGTTAGAGGGAGTTTCAACATGACAAGAGATGATGCATCATGCATGTTCAACTATGACGTATAATTAAAGTTATATGTATTTTGATAATTTACTAATTCACGTGTCTTATTTTCATGAAATCATGTTAAGCTTGTGTTCGATGCGGTATTGGAGATGTGTTCAGACCTGAAAAAAGTTCAAACATACTTTGTAGCATCTAAAGTGTCAGTGAATGATACGCACCTGACACGGGTATGACATATTTTAGAAATATCGGTGCTACATAATTTAAAAATCACGTCAAAAAAGTAAAATACAATCAGAGGAGTATAAATATAAATATAAGAAAAGTACATAATTAGATAT
>NW_018241181.1:0-304 GCF_001263595.1 Phalaenopsis equestris
ATGGGGGTAGTACTCGAGTGGTTTGGCGCATGGGTTTAACCCAGCCTGACAAGTTGTGAGCCAGGGGTGGTTGGAAGTTACGTCTTTCAACCATCTTTACAAAATAAATAAATAAATATATAGAGAGAGAGAGAGAGAGAGGGAGAGAGAGAGAGAGAAGTATATATGTATGCATGTATGTATCTATGAAAATAAATGTATTGAATATTTGAAGAAATAATTAAATGAATTTAATCTTAGATAAAAAATGTCATATACAAGGCTTACAAAAGGCAAACTCTCGCCATCATATGATTGAGATTTT
>NW_018241182.1:0-736 GCF_001263595.1 Phalaenopsis equestris
CAACATTGCAATCTGAATTGTCACCCATCATCATAGTTACACTTGGATGATACATCACGTTTCTGCTCAACCCGCTTTTTGAGCTTTGGACAATCTTTCTTAATATAACCCGACTCCTTGCACTCGTAGCAATGAATCATCTTTTTGCCTTTAGATTTTGATCTAGAAATTCGTCTTCCAGAACCCTCCTTCTATTTCTTCCTTCCACGATCATGATTACCGTTAACATATAAACTATCATCATGAGAACTTTCCCATGCATGCTGCTTCCATTGGTTATGAGCTAACAATGCTGCAGTAATCTCATTAACTTTGATTGTTTTTTTCTCATATGTAAGAGTAGTCACTATGCGTGTCATAAGAGGAATATAATGAACACAATAAAATCGTTGCTCGAACTTCATCCTCAATACTCACATCAAGTTGTGATAAATCTGTGATTATTTGATTAAAAATATTCACGTGTTGCGTCAGATCAGAACTTTCTTGCATCTTCAGTCAATATAGTTTTTGCTTCAGATACAATTTATTTGCTAGAGATTTGAACATAAACTGAGTTTCAAATTTTTTTCATATCTCTCATGGAGATTTTAGATTCAATACATGATACATAACCTCATATGTCAGACATAAAAATATGATTGTTGTCGTTCGTTGTTGCAATTCTTCTCAATCTTTATCCTCAATGGTATCTGGTTTTGTTGCCCATAAAACCTTCAAGATTCCTTTCTGTGCC
>NW_018241183.1:0-424 GCF_001263595.1 Phalaenopsis equestris
AAGGGGTGGGAGATAATTAGGCATAAGTATATATACCTTAGTGAATTTATTTAGTTTTTTTTGCCCAAATCTTACATGCAAAAAAGATATGTTCAATGAAATCACACCACGTGGAGGTGACAAAAAAAAAAAAAACTCGTTTTAGCACAGGGGAATATTCCCCTAGTGTTATTCCGCATTATTTAGATGTTATTGTGATTGTGTTCTAGTAAAATTCCATATGTTATAATAACACAATAACGCATCAATACCACCACAATAACACCTGAATAATGCGGAATAACACGGGAGGAATATTTTCCTATGTTATCGGGCCGGATCACAAGAAAAAGAGTTTTTTTGTTAGTTCCACATGAAAATGATTCACTGAGCTCCGAACTTATCTCTACGTCGTGAGTCCGGACAAAATAATTTTTCTTCAAAT
>NW_018241184.1:0-2586 GCF_001263595.1 Phalaenopsis equestris
ATATACATATATAAGCAAAATTACAAATCTTATTTATGTAACTTCTCCTTTAGGAGCAAATACTTGGTACCTACGTTTAAGAAGTTAATTTCCTCAGCTATGAGGGAAGCCCAAATATTAATGGGTCTTCTAGGTTTAAAAAATCGAGCCTAATTGTCACACACTTAAAGTTTGGTTGCATGTCGATTGTATTCATCAACCACATCCATCCAAGTTACGACTATAGGACTTGCTCCTTAGAAGGCCTTGGCAAGCTCCTCCATTGAGCTTGTCGGTATTCATGCAAGCTTTCCCGCCTAATCTCGCCAATACTTATCGAGTTTCTTAGTTGAGCTCACGAGCATTTATCAAGCTCGATCAACAAGTTCGTTGAGCTTGTCTGCACGACAGAAGAAAACATGTAGGACGAGCAAACTCAACCCCAAGACTATCCATGCCCATCTAAGAGTCATCAAACTCCCATTAAGATATCTCATCAATGACAAACCTTAAGAGGCTTCATACAATGCGAATATAATTTATTTTTTTTATATTATTTTCTCTTTTAGCCCTACAAGGGCATGAATGCAGAGAGATCTTAATAAATTTTCACATAATTATGTAGACAATATATACAACTTATCATGCTAATTGTAATTATATAAGTACACTTAATTGAACATACACTAATTAAAATTATGGATAGGCATAGATATATTAATCAAATAATTAGTTCATTTATTTAATAAAATTAATTATAATTTGATCAAAATAACTAAAATTTCCATACATTAAATAAATTTTACAAATTATTCCAAATCAAACAAATACTTAGATTGAATTAATAGTTAGAAAATTTATAGAAATTTATTTAAATTTAAATCTTATTACATAGAATTATTTTTAAAATTTAGTTCAGGAAAAAATATTAAATCTGAATCTATAATATTTAGTAATTCCAAATTAAGTGAAATCTTACTTTCAGCTAAATAATGAGAGAGAATAAACAAAAAATAAGAGTAAACTAATTGAGAAGAGCTTCATTCTAAAAAATTCAATAAGAGAGATACCTATCAAGTTGAAGAAAGCTAGTTTTTTTTGTTGAATTTATGTTGAGTGTAAGTTTTGAACTTTGAATATCCCTTCAAGTTTCCATGAAATCGCAGAACTCGCAAAATCTACAAAATTATCACAATAACTAGAGAGAAAAATGTGAAAGCCACAAGATAAGAAAGCTCTGCTAAAAAAAATTCAATGAGAGAGACATGTATCAAGTTGAAGAAAGGTTGTTTTTTTGCTGAATTTACCTTGAGTGTAAGTTTTGAACTTTGAATATCCCTTCAAGTTTCCATGAAATCGCAGAACTCGCAAAATCTACAAAATCATCAGAATAACTAGAGAGGAAAATGTGAAAGCCATAAAATAAGAAAGCTCTGCTTGGAAAATGACATTTGTTCCACAAAATTGTCACAAAACCCTATATACAACAAATGTGAAAGCCACAAATCACAAAAAGAAAGCCATTCCATCGAAAATGAGCGCATTATTTACATACCGTGCATCATAACCAGAGATCGGAGGGATAAGAGAGAGGAGAAAGGCAAGTTGCTGCCGAGAGAGCAGCTTGAAATGCACGAAAGAAGCGCGAGAGAGGAACTATAGGAATACTTAGGCAGAGGGTTAAAAACTTCATGAGGGCAATCAAAAGAGGTGGCTAGGGAAGAAGAAACATGAGAGAGGGAGCCACAGGGTTGAGTGAGGCAGGAAAAACGTGAGTGAGGGCTGCGGGATAAAATGCCTGAGAAGAAACACGGGCCGCGAGGTCGAATCCGCAACCGTGTTTTAACATAACTTTTTTACAAACACTGCCATGACACTATTTTCAAATGGTTGGGTGCTCATTTTCAAAACGCACCACGCCAAAAAAAGCTGCTTTAAACGGACCGTTAGGGCGCGTTTGAGTCGACAATGTTATTTGCTTATTATAGTTTGTATGACTTTGATTTTATATATGAATTCCGAGTTTTGTTGTGCTTTCCCCATGAGTTCTGAGTAATTTTCTCTGTCTTCCTCCTTGTCTCGAGATTTGTGAAATGGTGATTTGAATTGGTGAAGCCATAAAAATGTTTAAGAAATTGTGATGATCTTTTCACTTCAATCTTAATTTACTTTCAATCTGGCCAATTGATTTGTTAAAATCTGTTGAGTTTTACAACTAAAGTGAGATTACATCCAAGATTTAGAAAGGTCAAAGCCCTTGGAAATTGAGTGCAAATAAATAGGGAAATAATATTATCGAGCGTAGAATTGGAGATTTTAGAGCGACAGACTAAAATCCCCAATTCGGTTCTATCGTTTGGGTGTTGAAGTGTAGATGTTAGCCCTCAGGCGAGGGGAATGTGGCCGAAGTGAGAGTCAGTATCCTTCCAGCCTAGCCGCAGAATCAGTAACCAGGCATAGGATTAGTCAATGTTTTTTATGCCTGGACCAAAGGGTAAAGAATATGTATGCTCCTATTTGGCACAATATAAATTGAACTAATTCATTTTATCCATTCACTATAATATCTTTTCAAGAAGAAGGATGTTTTCTTATATATTGAATATC
>NW_018241185.1:0-322 GCF_001263595.1 Phalaenopsis equestris
TGTGTGTGTGTGCGCGCGTGTGTTTGTGTGTGTGTGTAAATCTTGTTTTTGTTATGTTGAACCCCTGACTAGGTTGGAACATCTATGAGTTGAGAAAAAGAAAAATGATGAAGGGGAAAATTATCTTGTTATGTTGACTGAGAGTTTAGTCTTCAATTCAAGGCATTCTGGATTTAAGACTTTGGATATATGATGACATGTATTTATAATTAGTGCTCAAGTTTTCACAAAAAAAAAAAAAAAAAAATTCAAAAATAGTTTCAATAAAACTCCTCACGCACAATTTCTCTATATTATTATAGTCTCTAAAATATTTTTCTTT
>NW_018241186.1:0-859 GCF_001263595.1 Phalaenopsis equestris
AGGAATTCTATGTGCTGTAAAGAAAGGAAGTGATTTAGAGGAACTTTGAGGAATGTTCTCGAGGAGAAACTAGAGATAAGTTATTTACTTGTTGTAATTTGTATGACTTTAATTTTACATATGAATTCTCAATTTTGTTGTGTTTTCCCCATGAGATCTGAGTAGTTGAAAATTGGAGAGGCTGGAGAAGTAGGGAAATAATCTAGGGAGTAAAGGATGTGCTAGAGAGAGTTCCTAGAGATTAGAAAGGTTCTAATATTGTGAGGAATTATTTAAAAAATTGTAAGGTTGGAGGGAAAGTGAGAGATTTCTTCCTCGTTGCTACTTTGAAGAGGAATTCTATGTGATGTAAAGAAAGGAAGTAATTTAGAGGAACTTTGAGGAATGTTCTAGAGGAGAAACTAGAGATAAGTTATTTACTTGTTGTAATTTGTATGACTTTGATTTTACATATGAATTCTCAGTTTTGTTGTGTTTTCCCCATGAGATCTGAGTAGTTTTCTCTGTCTTTTTCCTTGTCTTGAGATTTGTGAAATGGTGATTTAAATTGGTGAAGCCATGAAAATGTTTAAGAAATTGTGATGATCTTTTCACTTTGATCTTAATTTACTTTCAATCTGGCCAATTGATTTGTTAAAATATGTTGAGTTTTACAACTAAAGTGAAGATTACATCCAAGATTCAGGTAGGTCAAAGCCCTTGGAAGTTGGCTGCAAATAAATAGGGAAATAATATTATCAGGCGTAGAATTGGAGATTTTAGAGTGACAGAGTAAAATCCCGAATTCGACCCTATCTTTTGGGTGATGAAGGGTAGATGTTAGCCCTCAGGTGAGGGGAACGTGGGAGCTCCAAAGAGA
>NW_018241186.1:876-14552 GCF_001263595.1 Phalaenopsis equestris
CCGGTTACCCCCCTAGCCTAGCCAAGATTCAGTAAACCAACGTAAGATTAGTCAATGTTCTTTATGCCTCCACTAAAGGGTAAAGAATAGGTATGCTCTTATTTGGCACAATATAAATTGAACTAATTTACTTTATCCATTCACTATAATTTCTTGACAAGGGGAAAGATGCTTTCTTATATATTGAATATCACAAATAGACCCTCCTTAGTATCATTAGTTATTTATAGTTATTAAATTTACCTATTTATTTCAATTGCCTATTAGTGACAGATAAGCAAATTAAACTTCTTTATTGTGATTAAAGTATTGCCTTTTTAAAATCTTAGTTTGCAGTTCTAAAACACTCCCTGTGGGATTGATATCTAGGACTCCATTAGAGCCCTATATTACTTGAGCGATACGTATATTGAATATTTAATACGTTCATATTTATCTTGTATTTTTAAGCATATATAAAGTCGCGGTCACCTAGCCAACAAACACATAATGGAGGATAATACCAAACTGAGAATAAGGAAATGTTCATTTTGGAATGAAGGAAAGTTGTGTATTCCTCCAAAGATGAAGTCGTGCCCAAAATGTTCAGATTACTGATGAAGAAGCCTGAGTTCAGATTACCAGATCCAAAGAAACCCAAAGAGGTTGACAAGAAGGATCAACCAAATTATTGTCCGTATCACATATTGCTTGGACGCACTATAGAGAAATGTTTCATTTTCAAATATTGGCTTGTGAGAAATCTTAAAGAAATTAATATAACGATCATAACAGAATAATTAAAAGAACCAGAAAAAGATTCTATGAATATGATTTCAGCTGAGCCAGTTTCTCTGATTGACCCATATTCAGAAGAAAATGGATGGAGTACGCCTTGGAACAAGCTCAAGTGTGTACTGAACCAAATCTAAAATGCATCAGCACAAGCTTCTGTTCAGAGTCCTCAGCCTGCCGGGCCCGAGATGATGATTTCACCAGGAAATCCGTTGCCACTAAAGTAGAAGATGAAGAACACCACCATGAAGAATGATAGCACGGGGGGTAGGATAGGGCTTGCCTCTACGAATATAACGATCATAAAAGAATAATTAAAAGAACCAGAAAAAGATTCTATAAATATGAATTCAGCTGAGCAAGTTTCTCTGATTGACCCATATTCAAAAGAAAATGGATGGAGTACGCCTTGGAACAAGCTCAAGTGTGTACTGAACCAAATCTAAAATGCATCAGCACAAGCTACTGTTCAGAGTCCTCAGCCTGCCGGGCCCGAGATGATGATTTCACCAGGAAATCCGTTGCCACTAAAGAAGAAGAAGAAGAACACCACCATGAAGACTGATAGCACGGGGGGTAGGATAGGGCTTGCCTCTACTAGATTATTTGTTTATGATTTACGGAAGATAATCCTCAAACCGCTGACCTTGTATGATATCTTTTTATCCCTCCAGAGTCTTATGAATATAATGATTATGATTTTGGCTAAGTTTTAACTGTTTCTATTGATAATGTGATCGATTGTGACAAATCTAACCTCAATCTTGATTTACAAAACGATCCTGAAATCATGCTTGAGTCTGATGAACTCATTAACAAGACCGAAGAAGACATCGACAATACCGATTACGGAAGACATCGACATCGACAATACCGATTACGACAGTGCTGGGAGTGAGGAACAAATCCTCGAGAGCCACGACACACCACTAGCCACCAACTTAGATCTTTCCAACAAAAAAGAAACATTTGAAGATTCTCCTACGACATCTCAAAAAGAAGAAATTACAGAGGTGAACTTAAGGAGAGAGAGGGTATTACCCCCAAGGTCAGCTCCAATGGATAAAGGAAAGCAAATAGTAACTCAATAAAAGCACCTCCACCTTCTCCAGTGGAAGAAACACATAACCAAGTAAATACTTAGGAAGTTGACGGCCAAATTAATCATCTACGATGCTTTAATCCTGTCAAAGGAGATGAGAGAGTCTCTGGTTATAGCTTTGTTTCATCCAGAGATTTTCTTAGCCCAGTTGGCTAGCAAATTCTCAGATGAAGTTTGCTTGTTGAAAGAACAGTCTGGGATAACCTTCACAGATGAAGATTTGTTGCTCGGCACCACCGACCATAATCGTCCACTCTATATCTCCATTAAGATTAGCAAATTTGTGTTGTTTAGAGTTTTGGTAGATCTTGGAGCATCCCTCAACTTTATGAGCCTACGAACATTGGCCTATTTGGACATTGAAGATCAGTGGCTTACAACCGATAAAATGATGCTAAGAGGATTCAACCAAAAGGGAGAGAGAGCCTTTGGATCAATTCCACTGCTTATGAAAGTCGTAGAATTAGTAACAACCGCTTAATTCTATAGCAACGACGTAAAGACCTCTCAAGACCTCTTTTAATGCTCTGCTGAGTCGACCATGGATTCACGAAAATGATTTGGTTAAAGACCTCTTTTAATGCTCTACTGAGTCGACCATGGATTCACGAAAATGATTTGGTTCCTTTGTCTCTACACCAATGCATTAAGTATTACAAGGAAGGATAAGAACATTGCATCAAAGAAGGTTTACAACCATTTTTTGTTCATGAAGTTGGCATTCATTAAGATGCCGCCTACTATGCGCTTCCAAAGAAAACTATCTTCTCTCATGAAATTGTGACAAATAAAGGAGAAGATTCAAAAGAATCACAAAGGGGAGGCCATTCAGCTCCGCTTCACTAAGCTTGCACCACTCTTTTGCAGCAATTTGGTGGGAGTTCTTTTAGTTCGTGCACTCAAGGTCGAGGCCGGAGAAGAGGACGTGGGAGAACCAATTTAATTACTGAACGGACAAGGCCGACCATCAAAATTAAGGATGAACAAAGTTCTAAAGATGAAATAATAATGACAAAATAGAAGAAACTTCATTACAAAGATATCCTTAGAAGATACAGAGAAAAGCGAATATGAGACATTGTATGATCGGATAAACCACTATGTGAACACCATGACCCTTACTCTAATTCTCCCTCAAAAGGTCGAGAGTTTAGAGGTCAAGGAAGTTCGTAGTGCTGGTTCAAAGCTGATCAAGTTTTATCGTGCTTCTGCTTCTACTAATCTTAAAAATCTTGTAAATTTGGATGAGGATCCTCATGAATTAATAGAATTACCTTTTTGTTAATTTTTGCCTTGGTACAAAAATTAATTCGATAGGGACATTTACCAAAATGATTGCCAAAATATAAATTAAGACTTTTGGAAAAATTATGAAATATTAAAAGTCTAACTCTCAACTCGAAAGAGGGTCTCAGATTTGGTACAATTGGATCAGTCGATGATTCAAAATCTTGCATGATTATTACAAGCAAATCAGAAGAGGATTTCTTCAATGTGGAGGAAATGCCCTGCCAGAATTTGAGGAAGAAATTTAATCAAATGTTGATGAACTGAAGGAAATTAACCTCGGGACAGAAGAGCAGCCCGACCTACATTTATAAGTTCTCTACAGAACGATGAAGAATTTTTAGATTTGATCAAACTGTTAACAGAATTTAAGTATTACTTTGCATGGAGTTATGACGAAATACCAGGACTTTCAGTAGAAGTTGCAGTTCATAAACTCAAGTTGGACAAGGATATAACCTAAGTAAAATAAGCTTCAAGAAGAATGCACCTTGAAATAAAGTAGCAAGTCATTGTCGATGTAAAGAAATTAATAGACTCTAACTTTGTATGAGAAGAGAAATACCCCACATGGTTAGATTACATTGTGTTGGTTAAAAAGAAAAATGGAAAAATCCATGTATGTGTCAATTTCAGTGATCTAAATAAGGCATGTCCAAAATATGAATTTTCATTACCATTACAGGAAATGATGGTGAATATCACTTCGACACATTAAATTTTCTCCTTCAGGTACGGATCATCGGGATACAACCAAATCAAGATGGCTCCCAAGGATGCAATACATACAACATTCAAAAAGCCGATGAGAATTTTCTGCTACAGAGTGATGTCATTCACATTAAAGAATGCCTGAACAACATATCAACGATCTATGATGAAGAACTTTGACAATCTCATTCATAACCAAGCGGAATGCTACGTGGATGATTTAGTCATCAAGAGTAAATAGAAAATAGACCATTTGTACGATTTGAGGATCGTGTTTGAATGATTACAATGTATGATCTTAAGATGAACCCCTTAAAGTGCACATTCAGCATTACCTACAGAAAATTTCTAGGATTAATTGTTTGTTATCGAGGAATCGAGATCGACCCGGATAAGAATAAAGCTATATTGGAAATGCCTCCACCCAAAAACTTGAAACAACTACATTCCTTTAAAGGGAAGTTGGCATATATGAGATGCTTTATTTCTAATCTTTCAAGTAGGTGTCAGCCCTTCTCGAAATTAGTTAAGAAGAACGTCAAATTTGTTTGGGAAGTGAAATGCTAGCGGGCTTTTGAGGAAGTTAAACAATATTTAATGACACCTCCTGTTTTGAAAGCCCCTATCCCGGGAAAACCTTTAATAATTTATACTACGTCCTTAGATGACCCTTTTGGAGCCCTCTTAGCCCAAGTCAATGATAAGAGTAAAGAAAACGCTACTCTACTACTTGGGTTATTTTCTAATAACGACAAAGATAAGGTATCCACCTATTGAGAAGCACTGTCTAGCTTTAATTTTTACCACCTAAAAGCTCAGGCATTACATGCTTTCTCATAAGGTATCTCTAATTTCAAAAGTTAATCCGTTGTAATATTTAATGACCTAACCAATACTCTTTGGACATCTAGCAAGATGGTCGATGATTTCTTTGTAATTTTATAAAATGTTTATTCCCCTCTGTGCTATCAAGGGACAGATTTTAGCAGATTTTCTCATTGCACACCCACTTCTAGCTGGGTCCCCTCTTAATAGTGAATTACTAGATGAGCACCTATTATATATGGAATTCTCTAATGCGTAACACTTGGAGATGTACTTTAATGGAGCTTCGTCAGCTAGAAAAGACATAAGATCAGACACAGTTATACTAAGCAAAGCAGGGATTGGTTTAATCTTTATCATGCTAGATAAGGGTGTGTTAAGGTTCTCATACCACTTGACAGAGTCGTGACACCAACAACGAAGCAGAATATGAAGCGCTAATCATCAGATTGGAGTTGGCAATCTCTATGGATATAATAGACATTTCCATTTATGGTGATTCTCAACTCATCATTCAACATGTAGCTGAACAATACAAGATTTTGAAACCAAGCTTAGCAAAATATCTTCAGTGTGCAATGAGGCTGTTGGAGCAGATACCCAATGTAAATTTCTATCATATTCCTCGGGGAGATAATGCCCATACTGACGCTTTACCAAAACTTGGAAAAAAATTGGTGTGCTCCTAGAGGGTTCCATTGACATTACGGTACAAGGGACATAAGTTTTGTCTCAAATTAACCTCGAAAATCTACGCAAGCTCGGAAAAGAAGAAGAAATGATGATTGCGGTTGCTGATATCAATGAAGATTGGCGTAAGCCATTAATAAAATATTTGCAGATTGGAAAGCTGACAGAGGACAAGTCAGCAGTGCATCACATTACAAGAAGGGCTATGTTGTATGCTCTAGTAGGTGATGTCCTCTACAGAAGATCGTTCGAGAAGATCGTTTGATCAGATGTGGCTATGATGTTTGAGCAGAGCAGAAGTACAGAGTATTGTCAAATAAGTACATGCCAGACTGTGTGGTGCTCACCAGTCAGGGCCAAACATGAAGGTGAAGATCAAGAGACTCAAATATTATTGGTCAGCAATGATGTCCGACTGCATGGATACAACCAGAAGCCGTCACCAGTGCCAAGGGCATGGGGTGGTCTTGCAACAACCTCTTAATGTGCTACACCCAATCGTTGTTTCATGGCCATTCAAGTGTTGGGGCACAAACATAATAGGTCTGATAGACCCCCCATCCTCTAAAGGACACAGATTTATACTCGTTGGTACATATTACTTTCCAAATGGCAGAGGCAGTGCCATGACGAGAGGTTATAGCACAACATGTCCTTTAATTTTTTAAAAGCCAAGTCGTATATCATTTCAGAGTTCCGTCCAGAATAATTTCTGACAATGGGATAGCCTTCAAGAGCATAAAATTAACAATTTTGACAAGCAACACTGGATAGACTAGAGATAATTTATGATCTACTATCCCAGGGTGAATGGTCAGGCGGAGGCCTTCAACAAGACAATAGTATAGATTTTGAAGAAGACACGAGACAAAAACAAAACAGATTGGCATAACAAACTGCTATAAGCCTTGTGGACCTACCAAACAACGTTCAGGACTCCCACTCAACGTACAACCTACATGCTCGTATATGGGTCTGAGGCTTTTCTACCACCAAAAGTTCAGAAACTGCCTCTCAGAGTCGTTTTCACCAATCAACTTACAATAGAAGAAAGTGCAAAACTAATACTTGAAGAATTAGAAAGTCTTGAAGGAGAACGATTAGAAGAACAACAACATCTGGAGCTTTACTAGGCGAGGATTGTACAAGCTCAAGATAAATTGGTCCGCCCAAGAACATTAAAAGTTGGTGATCTCCTACTCGTTCTAGAAAGACCTATTCTTACACGCCGCAAGATAGGTGGAAAATTTGAGCTAACTTGAGAGGGACCATTTGTCGTAAAAAAGGTCTACGCAGGAGGAGCCTACTAGCTGGTGGATTTTCAAGGCAAGAGACCCATGCTGTCGATAAACGGATGATACTTGAACACATACTATGCAGCTTGACATTGTTTGAATTGAAATTTTGAAATTTTGAAATTTTGATTGATCTGGGGTTATTTATTTTGCCAAACGTCTGTGACCGGATCCAAAAATTTTGTAATAAAATTAACCTCAAGAAAATGAAAATTTTTAAACTTGTTTTGAAAAATCAACCAACACAAAAAATTGAATTTTGAAAGTATATTTCGATAATTAAATGTGATAAAAACAACAAGAAAATAAAATAAATCAATTGAGTTGATTCTCCCAATTTTGAGGTCTCTTACTCTTTGCTCGCGCAGCACGACTATCCTTGTTTACACTAATTTTCTTCACATCCCTGCAGAATTTCACATTTTGCACAACTTTTCACAAATTTTCATCACCAATGTTAATCTCCACATGACACATATCTATGGATTCAACACCACAAAGTCTTTGCACAATTTCAATTATCATTTCGGGATCAGTACCTAAATTCTGATTCTTATCTTTCGAGGTTGGTACGTAAATTCTGATTCTCTCTTTTTGTGATTGATACCTAAATTTCAATTCCCATTGCAGAATTAGTATCTAAATTTTGATTCTCTCCTTTCAATCAGTACCTAAATTTTGCTTCTCTTTTTTTTTGGGATTGTTACCTAAATTTCAATTCCCATCACGGGGTCAGTACCTAAATTTTGATTCCCTCCTTTTGAGGTCGGTACCAAAATTTTGATTATTTTTTTGGGATTGATACTTAAATTATAATTCCCATCTCGAGGTTAGTATCTAAATTTTGATTCTCTCTTTTTGAGGTTGGTACCTAATTTATGAGTCTCTTTATGGGATTGATACTTAAATTTCAATTTGCATCTCGGGATCAGTACCTAAAATCTGATTCCTATCTTTCAGGATCAGTACCTAACTTCTGATTCCCTCCCCTCGAAGTCGGTACCTAAATTTTGACTCTCTTTTTTGGGATTGATAGCTAAATTTCGATTCCCATGTTGAGGTCAGCAAGTAAATACTGATTCCCATCTTCTGAAAACACCTGAAACTTGATAATGTGGAACCCACTTTCCAATCCCCAGCAAGAATTTTGAATCCTCGATTTTGATCGGATATTCTCCTATTATATCCTCAATGGAAATAACTAGCACTCAAATTTACACTCATTTCTAAGTCTATCAACTTAGGAGTCTTTGTTAGTTTTGTTGATCTCATCGGTCAACACCAATACACGCGATGTGTCTGCCCAGTACACCACACTTATTGGAGGTCCATTTGTTGACCTCACTTTTTGTTGAGGTTTAGTTTTCCCACTTTAGTAGCCTAAGGTCTAGCAATAGGGTTTTTTTTTATGACCATTCCTAGAAAACTGGAAAAGGAATCCCCACCCTTAGAAACTCTAAACTCTTCCTTGCTTAACTTGAGGTTTCACTTTTTGGTCCTAACCTCTAGCACTAAGTAGGTGAAGTGAGTATTGGGGATCTCAAGGAGAGTCCCCATAGGACTGCTTGACCTTAGGAATGGACTTAGGATTGGTCCTGGGTGTTGGTCAAGAGCTAATTCACTCACTTACACTCACTATCACCTATATTCACATGCAACCCTAAACTAAAAATTATTGACTTTGATCCCTTGATCTTTTGGGAAACTCATGTAGATGGTCCCTAAACCCACTGGCCCTAAGCTAGGGTCTGGCTAAGACCAGTACATAGAGGATCCAAATGGGGATTGCGTCACTGGTTCACAACTCATATATGGTGGTTGGCATCCCAATTCTTCCAAAATATCCAACTTGGCCATTTTGCCCCTAAATCCACCCAAATTACCTAAACACCCCCAAACCCAAAACTTGGTCAAAATTCCCAATTTCACCCAACAAACCCAAATTAATTAAAAAATCATTTCAAACCATTTAAAAATACTCAAATTTCACAAGACCACCCAAAATTGCAAAAAATTACCGAAATACCCTCAAATTTGCCAAAATTACAAAAATATCCTTGGTGGCCCAAACTTTCCCAAGACATCCAAAATCACTTCAAATATCTCCAAAACCAATTTGGATCCTTCAATTGAACCCAATTTGGCCAATTTGACCACTCTATCCAAAACCCCCAAATTGCCTTTAAAAGCCCAATTTCCTCAAATTCACCTCAGTTATCCATTAATATGGCCCCAATCCTCCCCAATTTTAATTCTAAACTCAAATTCATATTTCATATGATCAATTAAAACCAAATTCAAGCCTAATTGGCCCATGCTTTGAGCTCAAAGACCCATTCTTTGAGCTTAATTTTGATCCAAATTAAACCCCCAATTTTGACCCTATGGCTTAATCTCACCGAATTGAACCATATGATCCACTCAATTGCTTCAATTTCAATCCTAAATTCTTCTTAACAATCCTATAAATCAAATTGTACCCTTAATTTGGATTGTCCAAGCCTCAATTTCACACAATTTTAACCCAAGTCCAGAATCCCCAATATTGACCCAAATTGGCTGTCTCCAAATGTTACCTAATTGAATACCCAAACCCCAAAATTAGCACCCAATTGATGTTGAAAACTCTTCATGATATTTATATAGAATATTTTCAACCATTAATTTGGGCTTAGCTCAACCTTAGCCCAACCTAAACCCAACACCCTCAAATTGAACAAAAATCATCCAAATTGAACCTCTAAACCAATTCAAAATCACTCCAAATCTTTTCTAAACTCCTCGTCTCTCCAAACATTTTCCAAACCTCTTGTGAAAATCATCTACACATTATTGCTCAATAAATTGAGCTTACTATCATGACTAGCCTAACATAAACTCAACTTCTTTCCATTTTCACCCAAATTGAAACCCTTCACCAAAATTGACTTATCCATGCCAAAGTTACCAAATTAGCTTCACTACAGCCACAATTTGGACCCTAGTGACTAGCCTAAACCCACCTAAATCACCTAGGTGAGCTACTATCCAATGGTTCCTTGATTTAAGGGATCTTAACCATATTTGGGCCTTATTTGAAAACACTTTGCCATCATCACTTGCCAATTGGAGTAAATCATAAATAACTCTCCCCTGACCTCCCTGAGCCAAGAAGTGATTGAACCTTGGCCAGCCACCTCCTCAACCACCGGAAACAGCCACCCAAAGGAGCCTCCATTGACAAAAACTAAAAATAAAACTCACCTGAGCTGGTCAAGTCTGATTGGTCACTAGAGCTCCATTCCTCCACCTAAGAATCAATTTTCACCCACCAATTTACTCTGGTGGCTAGCCTAAGCATTTCTATTTAATCATCCCCCTCCATGGCCAAAGGGCAGCCAACCAAAATCCTCAAGGAAACTCTGCCAAAATCTCATCATAGACTCTCCAAGCATTCCTAAGCTCAAGCAAACCATCTTCCCCCTCTAGTTCTCTCTATTAGAGTTCAATTTTGGGTCTAGGTGATGATCTTAGGGTTTTATTTTGAACGGTTCTCGGGCTAAGTCATTTGGGGATGATAACAGAGAGTCATCCGATCGCACGTTTATTCAATTAATGAAGGAGATCGAGCCGGACAAATATTTAGAGCGAAAAGGAGGGCCGCATGGCAGCTTAGGTGGATGACCTCATTGAATGGGGGACCGTCGCGTGTGAGCTTTGAGCCGTCGTAAGATGAGGTGGCGCAGCATGGATAAATACAAAAATATGGATTTTCTAAATTTATTTTCACACCTAAACTTCAAAAATCTATATCTTTCTATAGAAAAATTATAAAAATAAAAGAAAAATATCCTCTTGCTCAGTGAATAGAGGAGAATAATGTGGACTAAAAATAAAAATTATTTGTAAAGTATATAATTTTTAATTAATTAAATACCATTTGTGGTATTTCAATTCTCCATGACTAAATATGGCTCACCATGCCCAGAAGGCCTCTCTAGCCCTAATTTTTAAGCTAGGGTGGCCATTTTGGCTTATTTTAGTTATATAAATTAAAATATGACTTGAAGAAACATAAGGACAATTTTGGTAGTTTTCCTGTGATCAGAAAATTCTAGAAAAAATATCATGATATCTTGAATTATCTTATAAATTTCCATATTTAATTAAATGTAAATATCTTCTGTTAATTTTTGTAAATTATATGTTTATAAAAAAAACAAAAAAATCAATCCCACATTGTTCATAAAAATCATGTTTATCCATTATAAAAAATTTAAAAATTATTTGATTAGGTTTCAGCATTAAAGTTGATTTTCTAAGAAACCTTGTATTTTTGTACAAAAATAATTATAATAAATTAAATGCACTTGAGAAAATTATGAAAAATGATTTTATGAGTTCCTTGTGATTGAAGTCATTTCAAAAAAATAAAAACTATTTTTTGAACCTTATTTTGAATTTAAAAATAATTAAAAATTTTAAAAATATAAAAATATTTCAAAATATGCCTAATTGTTTTCTAGTCACTTGGGACTCATTAAAATATTTTTCCTAGTTTTTTTGAATTAAAAATAAATCTTAAAAGCTTAATAGAGAATTTTCCTTATTTTCTCATTAAAATAATTATAATAAACTAATTAAAAATTATAAAATTAGAAAAATTGATTCGCGGTGTTTTCTGAATTCAGAGAAGTTGAATAAAAATAAAAAGAAATAATTTTGGTAATTAAGACATTATTGTCTATTTAATTAAATCATTCAAGCTTGTTAAAAATAAAATAATAATAATAATAATTTAATTCAAATAGTCATGAAATTTTGCTTAAATGTTTCTCTGACTTAAAGAAACCTCAAATAATTTTCTCATAAATTAAAACTTTATTTTTGGAAAGTTAAAAAAATCAATTTTTGAAAATCCTATTTTCTGAATTTAAATAAATAATTAAATTAAATTAAATTTTGAGAAGACCCATATTCTCCTCTAATATTGTAATTAACTCATGGATATGCCACTCTAAAAGTCATTTAGGTTATGTTTAATGAATTATGAGGTGAAGGACGCCAAGGGCAAAATAGTCATTCTAAATTTTGGTGCCTTAATCAAAATTTAGGATTAACCAAGAGAAAATGGAAAATTTTGATCTTAATAAACATGTTTGGATGATTGAAATACAGTGGGACTAAAAGGTAGAAACTCACACTCCAGCCTTGCACAACATCAATAAAATCATAATTCTCCTAATCTTCATGACTTGGAAGTCAACTAAGATCAAATAATTCTTGAGTGATGGGCTTAAAATAGAAAAGTTGATAGTTTACTTTTCTTAAGCCCAAAATTGAGGATGATGTGATCATTTAATAAGAATACATATCACTTAAATTATAATTTTTATAATCACCATTTCACCTATTATGATTGTTAAGGGCTTGGTAGTGACCTAGGCTTGATGTCTACACTCAATTGATCGGATTTAGAAGATAACATAATTGGTGATTATCATCTTTAAACATTATAAGTTTGACCTTAATTGCGAGCACCACAATCTTAAAAGAGTTAAACTAGCCTTAGGGGCACCAACTCACATAACTCTTAAATGAAACATCAAATGATTAATCGAGTATCATACCCATTGGATAACTAAATTGTCAAGTTTCACTAAGTAACAAGGTAGTCACAGTTCAACCTCTGATGACTAATGGGACAATATGATAAGTTCAAAATAAACTCGAAATGTTTCAAGTGATCTTCAAAGTGGTCTAGGGTCATGACTCGAGTACTTTGAAATCTATTGGACATTCTGAAGGGCAAATTTGACTTGCCATATGTTTGTTCTAAAATCATCCACTAGGATCTTCTGAGCTTCAATAAAGTCGTAACTCCGGGTTTGGTAGCTAAAAATTCATCTACTCCTACAATTTAAATTCCCTGTAAAATTATATACATGCTTTGCAAGTACTAACCTTTTAGGTGGAAGAACGAGAAGAATCGACAGGTATGCTTTTAAATTATTGCATTTACCTTTTGGTACTTCTTGCCTCAAGCTTGCATGTTAAACAACAATGTCACTCTGCATAAAAACAAAAATTTCTAGGATAGCCACAAAACTAAAACCAAAAGCAAAAAGAAATTAATCAAGATAAAATTTATCGCCACAAGATTCAAAATATAAGAAAACTCAAAATTTAATCACAAACATAAAAAAATTGCAATTAAATTAAGATGTCTCTATCAGATGATTGGGAATCACTCGAAGGAGGTAACCTAATGTTGCTAACAAGACTTACCATAATCTAAATGAAAGTATGGAACTCATTAATTTGAGTTTAGTAAATTCATTTGTATTATGTGAATCCAAAAGAAAATAGTGGTACCGGAATGAGGGAACCCAAGGATCCTAATCGGTGTCACTCCAATCAACTTTAATATGCTCCATATTATTTAAAGAACCATAACCATAGGAACATTTGATTTGACATCATAACATGAAACATTAGAAAACTTAAACTCTTCACGATGAGGAGCTTTGAGCTAGCATTATGGGCAGCACAACCTTTTTCATCAGCAAGAGGATCTACAACAACATATCTTTCCTTAAAATTAAACAACAAGCCATAGGATTTTGAGGTTTTTTGCTTATGCAACATAAATCCTCAACTCATCTTTAGGCCTTTTGTATAGCTCTGTTGTACAATATAAGCCTTAACTCATCTTAGGATTTTTAAGTTGTCATTTGTCACGACCTAAATCCTCACATCATCCAGGCTATTTGTGTGATCGTTTCACATGAATGTAAGACCTAAAAAAATAAAATTTACAAGATAAAACATATTGAAAATTTCTCCTCAAAATTGATGCCAATCAATAAGATATATTGAGAAGTCCCCAAGGTTCTCCTCTGGTTCTATGACTGTTGACCTCACTTTTGGTTGAGGTCTAGAAACTTCTTTAGTAGCCTAGGTCTAGCCATAGGATTTTCCTATTGACTAGTCTTAGAAAACTAGAAAAGGTA